>NW_026281058.1:0-107500 GCF_023373465.1 Oncorhynchus keta
CTACTGTGTCTAGTATATTATGACAGACCAGCTAGATCTACTGTCTCTATTATAAAATGACAGACCAGGTAGATATACTGTCTCCTATTATATTATGACAGACCAACTAGATCTACTGTCTCTATTATATTTTGACAGACCAGGTAGATCTACTGTCTCTATTATATTATGACAGACCAGCTATATCTACTGTCTCTATTGTATTATGACAGACCAGCTAGATCTACTATCTCTATTATATTATGACAGACCAGCTAGATCTACTGTGTCTATTATATTATGACAGACCAGCTAGATCTACTGTCTCTATTATAAAAGACAGACCAGGTAGATATACTGTCTCTATTATATTATGACAGACCAGCTAGATCTACTGTCTCTATTATATTATGACAGACCAGCTAGATCTACTGTCTCTATTATATTATGACAGACCAGCTAGATCTACTGTCTCTATTATATTATGACAGACCAGCTAGATCTACTGTCTCTATTATATTATGACAGACCAGCTAGATCTACTGTCTCTATTAAAAATGACAGACCATTTAGATCTACTGTCTCTATTATATTATGACAGACCAGCTAGATCTACTGTCTCTATTATATTATGACAGACCAGCTAGATCTACTGTCTCTATTATATTATGACAGACCAGCTAGATCTACTGTGTCTATTATATTATGACAGACCAGCTAGATCTACTGTCTCTATTATAAAATGACAGACCAGGTAGATCTACTGTCTCTATTATATTATGACAGACCAGCTAGATCTACTGTCTCTATTATATTATGACAGACCAGCTAGATCTACTGTCTCTATTATATTATGACAGACCAGCTAGATCTACTGTCTCTATTATATTATGACAGACCAGCTAGATCTACTGTCTCTATTATATTATGACAGACCAGCTAGATCTACTGTCTCTATTATATTATGACAGACCAGCTAGATCTACTGTCTCTATTATATTATGACAGACCAGCTAGATCTACTGTCTCTATTATATTATGACAGACCAGCTAGATCTACTGTCTCTATTATAAAATGACAGACCAGCTAGATATACTGTCTCTATTATATTATGACAGACCAGCTAGATCTACTGTCTCTATTATATTATGACAGACCAGCTAGATCTACTGTCTCTATTATATTTTGACAGACCAGCTAGATCTACTGTCTCTATTATATTATGACAGACCAGCTAGATCTACTGTCTCTATTATATTATGACAGACCAACTAAATCTACTGTCTCTATTATATTATGACAGACCAGGTAGATCTACTGTCTCTATTATATTATCACAGACCAGCTATATCTACTGTCTCTATTGTATTATGACAGACCAGCTAGATCTACTATCTCTATTATATTATGACAGACCAGCTAGATCTACTGTCTCTATTATATTATGACAGACCAGCTAGATCTACTGTGTCTATTATATTATGACAGACCAGCTAGATCTACTGTCTCTATTATATTATGACAGACCAGCTAGATCTACTGTCTCTATTATATTATGACAGACCAGGTAGATATACTGTCTCCATTATAAAATGAGAGACCATCTAGATCTATTCTCCCTATTGTATTATGACAGACCAGCTAGATCTACTGTCTCTATTATATTATAACAGACCTGCTAGATCTACTGTCTCTATTATATTATGACAGACCAGCTAGATCTACTGTGTCTAGTATATTATGACAGACCAGCTAGATCTACTGTCTCTATTATAAATGACAGACCAGGTAGATCTACTGTCTCTATTATATTATGACAGACCAGCTAGATATACTGTCTCTATTATATTATGACAGACCAGCTAGATATACTGTCTCTATTATATTATGACAGACCAGCTAGATCTACTGTCTCTATTATATTATGACAGACCAGCTAGATCTACTGTCTCTATTATATTATGACAGACCAGCTAGATCTACTGTCTCTATTATATTATGACAGACCAGCTAGATCTACTGTCTCTATTATATTATGACAGACCAGCTAGATCTACTGTCTCTATTATATTTTGACAGACCAGGTAGATATACTGTCTCTATTATATTATGACAGACCAGCTAGATCTACTGTCTCTATTATAAAATGACAGACCAGGTAGATCTACTGTCTCTATTATATTATGACAGACCAGCTAGATCTACTGTCTCTATTATATTATGACAGACCAGCTAGATCTACTGTCTCTATTATATTATGACAGACCAGCTAGATCTACTGTCTCTATTATATTATGACAGACCAGCTAAATCTACTGTCTCTATTATATTTTGACAGACCAGGTAGATCTACTGTCTCTATTATATTATGACAGACCAGCTATATCTACTGTCTCTATTATATTATGACAGACCAGCTAGATCTACTATCTCTATTATATTATGACAGACCAGCTAGATCTACTGTCTCTATTATATTATGACAGACCAGCTAGATCTACTGTGTCTATTATATTATGACAGACCAGCTAGATCTACTGTCTCTATTATATTATGACAGACCAGCTAGATCTACTGTCTCTATTATATTATGACAGACCAGGTAGATATACTGTCTCCATTATAAAATGACAGACCATCTAGATCTATTCTCACTATTGTATTATGACAGACCAGCTAGATCTACTGTCTCTATTATATTATGACAGACCAGCTAGATCTACTGTCTCTATTGTATTATGACAGACCAGCTAGATCTACTGTCTCTATTATATTATGACAGACCAGGTAGATATACTGTCTCTATTATATTATGACAGACCAGCTAGATCTACTGTGTCTATTATATTATGACAGACCAGCTAGATCTACTGTCTCTATTATAAAAAGACAGACCAGGTAGATATACTGTCTCTATTATATTATGACAGACCAGGTAGATCTACTGTCTCTATTATATTATCACAGACCAGCTATATCTACTGTCTCTATTATATTATGACAGACCAGCTAGATCGAATGTCTCTATTACATTATGACAGACCAGCTAGATCTACTGTCTCTATTATAGTATGACAGACCAGCTAGATCTACTGTCTCTAGTATATTATGACAGACCAGCTAGATCTACTGTCTATTATATTATGACAGACCAGCTAGATCTACTGTCTCTATTATATTATGACAGACCAGCTAGATCTACTGTCTCTATTATATTATAACAGACCAGCTAGATCTACTGTCTCTATTATATTATGACAGACCAGCTAGATCTACTGTGTCTATTATATTATGACAGACCAGCTAGATCTACTGTCTCTATTATAAAATGACAGACCAGGTAGATCTACTGTCTCTATTATATTATGACAGACCAGCTAGATATACTGTCTCTATTATATTATGACAGACAAGCTAGATATACTGTCTCTATTATATTATGACAGACCAGCTAGATCTACTGTCTCTATTATATTATGACAGACCGCCTAGATCTACTGTCTCTATTATATTATGACAGACCAGCTAGATCTACTGTCTCTATTATATTATGACAGACCAGCTAGATCTACTGTGTCTATTATATTATGACAGACCAGCTAGATCTACTGTCTCTATTATATTTTGACAGACCAGGTAGATATACTGTCTCTATTATATTATGACAGACCAGCTAGATCTACTGTCTCTATTATAAAATGACAGACCAGGTAGATATACTGTCTCTATTATATTATGACAGACCAGCTAGATCTACTGTCTCTATTATATTATGACAGACCAGGTAGATATACTGTCTCTATTATATTATGACAGACCAGCTAGATCTACTGTCTCTATTATAAAATGACAGACCAGGTAGATATACTGTCTCTATTATATTATGACAGACCAGCTAGATCTACTGTCTCTATTATAAAATGACAGACCAGGTAGATATACTGTCTCTATTATATTATGACAGACCAGCTAGATCTACTGTCTCTATTATATTTTGACAGACCAGCTAGATCTACTGTCTCTATTATATTATGACAGACCAGCTAGATCTACTGTCACTATTATATTATGACAGACCAGCTAAATCTACTGTCTCTATTATATTTTGACAGACCAGGTAGATCTACTGTCTCTATTATATTATGACAGACCAGCTAGATCTACTGTCTCTATTGTATTATGACAGACCAGCTAGATCTACTATCTCTATTATATTATGACAGACCAGCTAGATCTACTGTCTCTATTATATTATGACAGACCAGCTAGATCTACTGTCTCTATTATATTATGACAGACCAGCTAGATCTACTGTCTCTATTACATTATGACAGACCAGCTAGATCTACTGTCTCTATTATATTATGACAGACCAGGTAGATATACTGTCTCCATTATAAAATGAGAGACCATCTAGATCTATTCTCCCTATTGTATTATGACAGACCAGCTAGATCTACTGTCTCTATTATATTATAACAGACCTGCTAGATCTACTGTCTCTATTATATTATGACAGACCAGCTAGATCTACTGTCTCTATTATATTATGACAGACCAGCTAGATCTACTGTCTCTATTATATTATGACAGACCAGGTAGATCTACTGTCTCTATTATATTATGACAGACCAGCTAGATATACTGTCTCTATTATATTATGACAGACAAGCTAGATATACTGTCTCTATTATATTATGACAGACCAGCTAGATCTACTGTCTCTATTATATTATGACAGACCAGCTAGATCTACTGTCTCTATTATATTATGACAGACCAGCTAGATCTACTGTCTCTATTATATTATGACAGACCAGCTAGATCTACTGTCTCTATTATATTATGACAGACCAGCTAGATCTACTGTCTCTATTATATTATGACAGAGCAGGTAGATATACTGTCTCTATTATATTATGACAGACCAGCTAGATCTACTGTCTCTATTATAAAATGACAGACCAGGTAGATATACTGTCTCTATTATATTATGACAGACCAGCTAGATCTACTGTCTCTATTGTATTATGACAGACCAGCTAGATCTACTGTCTCTATTATATTATGACAGACCAGCTAGATCTACTGTCTCTATTATATTATGACAGACCAACTAAATCTACTGTCTCTATTATATTTTGACAGACCAGGTAGATCTACCGTCTCTATTATATTATCACAGACGAGCTATATCTACTGTCTCTATTATATTATGACAGACCAGCTAGATCTACTATCTCTATTATATTATGACAGACCAGCTAGATCTACTGTCTCTATTATATTATGACAGACCAGCTAGATCTACTGTCTCTTGTATATTATGACAGACCAGCTAGATCTACTGTCTATTACATTATGACAGACCAGCTAGATCTACTGTCTCTATTATATTATGACAGACCAGGTAGATATACTGTCTCCATTATAAAATGAGAGACCATCTAGATCTATTCTCACTATTGTATTATGACAGACCAGCTAGATCTACTATCTCTATTATATTATGACAGACCAGCTAGATCTACTGTCTCTATTGTATTATGACAGACCAGCTAGATCTACTGTCTCTATTATATTATGACAGACCAGGTAGATATACTGTCTCTATTATATTATGACAGACCAGCTAGATCTACTGTGTCTATTATATTATGACAGACCAGCTGATCTTGTCATTTGACAGACCAGCAGATCTATCCTGTGGTGCTACACTCTTATATACCAGTGGACAGCCACCATCTAAATCTTGTTGGGGGAGAAGGATCTCTGACAGACCCTAGATTACTTACCCTATCCTTATGACAGACCAGCTAGATCTACTGTCTCTATTATAAAAAAGACAGACCAGGTAGATATACTGTCTCTATTATATTATGACAGACCAGGTAGATCTACTGTCTCTATTATATTATCACAGACCAGCTATATCTACTGTCTCTATTCTATTATGACAGACCAGCTAGATCGAATGTCTCTATTATATTATGACAGACCAGCTAGATCTACTGTCTCTATTATATTATGACAGACCAGCTAGATCTACTGTCTCTATTATAAAATGACAGACCAGCTAGATCTACTGTCTCTATTATATTATGACAGACCAGCTAGATCTACTGTCTCTATTATATTATGACAGACCAGCTAGATCTACTGTCTCTATTATATTATGACAGACCAGCTAGATCTACTGTCTCTATTATATTATGACAGACCAGCTAGATCTACTGTGTCTATTATATTATGACAGACCAGCTAGATCTACTGTCTCTATTATAAAATGACAGACCAGCTAGATCTACTGTCTCTATTATATTATGACAGACCAGCTAGATCTACTGTCTCTATTATATTATGACAGACCAGCTAGATATACTGTCTCTATTATATTATGACAGACCAGCTAGATCTACTGTCTCTATTATATTATGACAGACCAGCTAGATCTACTGTCTCTATTATATTATGACAGACCAGCTAGATCTACTGTCTCTATTATATTATGACAGACCAGCTAGATCTACTGTCTCTATTATATTATGACAGACCAGCTAGATCTACTGTCTCTATTATATTATGACAGACCAGGTAGATCTACTGTCTCTATTATATTATGACAGACCAGCTAGATCTACTGTCTCTATTATAAAATGACAGACCAGGTAGATCTACTGTCTCTATTATATTTTGACAGACCAGCTAGATCTACTGTCTCTATTATATTATGACAGACCAGCTAGATCTACTGTCTCTATTATATTATGACAGACCAGCTAGATCTACTGTCTCTATTATATTTTGACAGACCAGGTAGATCTACTGTCTCTATTATATTATGACAGACCAGCTATATCTACTGTCTCTATTATATTATGACAGACCAGCTAGATCTACTATCTCTATTATATTATGACAGACCAGCTAGATCTACTGTCTCTATTATATTATGACAGACCAGCTAGATCTACTGTGTCTATTATATTATGACAGACCAGCTAGATCTACTGTCTATTACATTATGACAGACCAGCTAGATCTACTGTCTCTATTATATTATGACAGACCAGGTAGATATACTGTCTCCATTATAAAATGAGAGACCATCTAGATCTATTCTCACTATTGTATTATGACAGACCAGCTAGATCTACTGTCTCTATTATATTATGACAGACCAGCTAGATCTACTGTCTCTATTATATTATGACAGACCAGCTAGATCTACTGTCTCTATTATATTATGACAGACCAGGTAGATATACTGTCTCTATTATATTATGACAGACCAGCTAGATCTACTGTGTCTAGTATATTATGACAGACCAGCTAGATCTACTGTCTCTATTATAAAATGACAGACCAGGTAGATATACTGTCTCTATTATATTATGACAGACCAGGTAGATCTACTGTCTCTATTATATTATCACAGACCAGCTATATCTACTGTCTCTATTCTATTATGACAGACCAGCTAGATCTAATGTCTCTATTACATTATGACAGACCAGCTAGATCTACTGTCTCTATTATATTATGACAGACCAGCTAGATCTACTGTCTCTATTATATTATGACAGACCAGCTAGATCTACTGTCTCTATTATATTATGACAGACCAGCTAGATCTACTGTCTCTATTATATTATGACAGACCAGGTAGATATACTGTCTCTATTATAAAATGACAGACCATCTAGATCTATTCTCACTATTGTATTATGACAGACCAGCTAGATCTACTGTCTCTATTATATTATGACAGACCAGCTAGATCTACTGTCTCTATTATATTATGACAGACCAGCTAGATCTACTGTGTCTAGTATATTATGACAGACCAGCTAGATCTACTGTCTCTATTATATTATGACAGACCAGCTAGATCTACTGTCTCTATTATATTATGACAGACCAGGTAGATATACTGTCTCCATTATAAAATGACAGACCATCTAGATCTATTCTCACTATTGTATTATGACAGACCAGCTAGATCTACTGTCTCTATTATATTATGACAGAACAGCTAGATCTACTGTCTCTATTATATTATGACAGACCAGCTAGATCTACTGTCTCTATTATAAAATGACAGACCAGGTAGATATACTGTCTCTATTATATTATGACAGACCAGCTAGATCTACTGTCTCTATTATATTTTGACAGACCAGGTAGATCTACTGTCTCTATTATATTATCACAGACGAGCTATATCTACTGTCTCTATTGTATTATGACAGACCAGCTAGATCGAATGTCTCTATTACATTATGACAGACCAGCTAGATCTACTGTCTCTATTATATTATGACAGACCAGGTAGATATACTGTCTCCATTATAAAATGAGAGACCATCTAGATCTATTCTCACTATTGTATTATGACAGACCAGCTAGATCTACTGTCTCTATTATATTATAACAGACCTGCTAGATCTACTGTCTCTATTATATTATGACAGACCAGCTAGATCTACTGTGTCTAGTATATTATGACAGACCAGCTAGATCTACTGTCTATTACATTATGACAGACCAGCTAGATCTACTGTCTCTATTATATTATGACAGACCAGGTAGATATACTTTCTCCATTATAAAATGAGAGACCATCTAGATCTATTCTCACTATTGTATTATGACAGACCAGCTAGATCTACTGTGTCTAGTATATTATGACAGACCAGCTAGATCTACTGTCTATTACATTATGACAGACCAGCTAGATCTACTGTCTCTATTATATTATGACAGACCAGCTAGATCTACTGTCACTATTATATTATGACAGACCAGCTAGATCTACTGTCACTATTATATTATGACAGACCAGCTAGATCTACTGTGTCTATTATATTATGACAGACCAGCTAGATCTACTGTCTCTATTATATTATGACAGACCAGGTAGATATACTGTCTCTATTATATTATGACAGAACAGCTAGATCTACTGTGTCTATTATATTTTGACAGACCAGCTAGATCTACTGTCTCTATTATATTATGACAGACCAGGTAGATATACTGTCTCCATTATAAAATGAGAGACCATCCAGATCTATTCTCACTATTGTATTATGACAGACCAGCTAGATATACTGTCTCTATTATATTATGACAGACCAGCTAGATCTACTGTCTCTATTATATTATGACAGACCAGCTAGATCTACTGTCTCTATTATATTATGACAGACCAGGTAGATATACTGTCTCTATTATATTATCACAGAACAGCTAGATCTACTGTGTCTATTATATTATGACAGACCAGCTAGATCTACTGTCTCTATTGTATTATGACAGACCAGCTAGATCTACTCTCTCTATTATATTATGACAGACCAGCTAGATCTAGTGTCTCTATTATATTATGACAGACCAGGTCGATATACTGTCTCTATTATATTATGACAGACCAGCTAGCTCTACTGTCTCTATTGTATTATGACAGACCAGCTAGATCTACTCTCTCTATTATAAAATGACAGACCAGGTAGATATACTGTCTCTATTATTTATGACAGACCAGCTAGATCTACTGTCTCTATTATATTTTGACAGACCAGGTAGATCTACTGGCTCTATTATATTATGAGAGACCAGGTAGATATACTGTCTCCATTATAAAATGACAGACCAGCTAGATCTACTGTCTCTATTGTATTATGACAGACCAGCTAGATCTACTGTGTCTATTATATTATGACAGACCAGCTAGATCTACTGTCTCTATTATATTATGACAGACCAGCTAGATCTACTGTCTCTATTGTATTATGACAGACCAGCTAGATCTACTCTGTCTATTATATTATGACAGACCAGCTAGATCTACTGTCTATTATATTATGACAGACCAGGTAGATATACTGCCTCCATTATAAAATGACAGACCAGCTAGATCTATTCTCGCTATTGTATTATGACAGACCAGCTAGATCAATTGTCTATTTTATAATATGACAGACCAGCTAGAGCTACTGTCTCTATTATAATATGACAGACCAGCTAGATCTACTGTCTCTATTATATTATGACAGACCAGCTAGATATATTGTCTCTATTGTAATATGACATTATGACAGACCAGCTAGATCTACTGTCTCTATTGTATTATGACAGACCAGCTAGATCTAGTGTCTCTATTATATTATGACAGACCAACTAAATCTACTGTCTCTATTATATTTTGACAGACCAACTAGATCTACTGTCTCTAATATATTATGACAGACCAGCTAGATCTACTGTCTCTATTATATTTTGACAGACCAGGTAGATCTACTGTCCCTATTATACTATGACAGACCAGCTAGATCTACTGTCTCTATTATATTATGACAGACCAGCTAGATCTACTGTCTCTATTATAAAATGACAGACCAGGTAGATATACTGTCTCTATTATATTATGACAGACCAGCTAGATCTAATGTCTCTATTATATTATGACAGACCAGCTAGATCTAGTGTCTCTATTATATTATGACAGACCAGCTAGATCTACTGTCTCTATTGTATTATGACAGACCAGCTAGATCTACTGTCTCTATTGTATTATGACAGACCAACTAGATCTACTGTCTCTAATATTATGACAGACCAGCTAGATCTACTGTCTCTATTGTATTATGACAGACCAGCTAGATCTACTCTCTCTATTATATTATGACAGACCAGCTAGATCTAGTGTCTCTATTATATTATGACAGACCAGGTCGATATACTGTCTCTATTATATTATGACAGACCAGCTAGCTCTACTGTCTCTATTGTATTATGACAGACCAGCTAGATCTACTGTCTCTATTATAAAATGACAGACCAGGTAGATATACTGTCTCTATTATTTATGACAGACCAGCTAGATCTACTGTCTCTATTATAAAATGACAGACCAGGTAGATATACTGTCTCTATTATATTATGACAGACCAGCTAGATATACTGTCTCTATTATATTATGACAGACCAGCTAGATCTACTGTCTCTATTATATTATGACAGACCAGCTAGATCTACTGTGTCTATTATATCATGACACACCAGCTAGATCTACTGTCTCTATTATAAAATGACAGACCAGATAGATATACTGTCTCTATTATATTATAACAGACCAGCTAGATCTACTGTCTCTATTATATTATGACAGACCATGTAGATATACTGTCTCTATCATATTATGACATACCAGCTAGATATACTGTCTCTATTATATTATGACAGACCAGCTAGATCTACTGTCTCTATTATATTATGACAGACCAGCTAGATCTACTGTCTCTATTATATTATGACAGACCAGCTAGATCTACTGTCTCTATTATAAAATGACAGACCAGGTAGATATACTGTCTCTATTATATTATGACAGACCAGCTAGATCTACTGTCTCTATTATATTATGACAGACCAGCTAGATCTACTGTCTCTATTATATTATGACAGACCAGCTAGATCTACTGTCTCTATTATATTATGACAGACCAGCTAGATCTACTGTCTCTATTGTATTATGACAGACCAACTAGATCTACTGTCTCTAATATATTATGACAGACCAGCTAGATCTACTGTCTCTATTGTATTATGACAGACCAGCTAGATCTACTCTCTCTATTATATTATGACAGACCAGCTAGATCTAGTGTCTCTATTATATTATGACAGACCAGGTCGATATACTGTCTCTATTATATTATGACAGACCAGCTAGCTCTACTGTCTCTATTGTATTATGACAGACCAGCTAGATCTACTCTCTCTATTATAAAATGACAGACCAGGTAGATATACTGTCTCTTTATTTATGACAGACCAGCTAGATCTACTGTCTCTATTATATTTTGACAGACCAGGTAGATCTACTGGCTCTATTATATTATGAGAGACCAGGTAGATATACTGTCTCCATTATAAAATGACAGACCAGCTAGATCTACTGTCTCTATTGTATTATGACAGACCAGCTAGATCTACTGTGTCTATTATATTATGACAGACCAGCTAGATCTACTGTCTCTATTATATTATGACAGACCAGCTAGATCTACTGTCTCTATTGTATTATGACAGACCAGCTAGATCTACTCTGTCTATTATATTATGACAGACCAGCTAGATCTACTGTCTATTATATTATGACAGACCAGGTAGATATACTGCCTCCATTATAAAATGACAGACCAGCTAGATCTATTCTCGCTATTGTATTATGACAGACCAGCTAGATCAATTGTCTATTTTATAATATGACAGACCAGCTAGAGCTACTGTCTCTATTATAATATGACAGACCAGCTAGATCTACTGTCTCTATTATATTATGACAGACCAGCTAGATCTATTGTCTCTATTGTAATATGACATTATGACAGACCAGCTAGATCTACTGTCTCTATTGTATTATGACAGACCAGCTAGATCTACTATCTCTATTATATTATGACAGACCAGCTAGATCTAGTGTCTCTATTATATTATGACAGACCAACTAAATCTACTGTCTCTATTATATTTTGACAGACCAGGTAGATCTACTGTCTCTATTATATTATGACAGACCAGCTAGATCTACTGTCTCTATTATATTTTGACAGACCAGGTAGATCTACTGTCCCTATTATACTATGACAGACCAGCTAGATCTACTGTCTCTATTATATTATGACAGACCAGCTAGATCTACTGTCTCTATTATAAAATGACAGACCAGGTAGATATACTGTCTCTATTATATTATGACAGACCAGCTAGATCTAATGTCTCTATTATATTATGACAGACCAGCTAGATCTAGTGTCTCTATTATATTATGACAGACCAGCTAGATCTACTGTCTCTATTGTATTATGACAGACCAGCTAGATCTACTGTCTCTATTGTATTATGACAGACCAACTAGATCTACTGTCTCTAATATTATGACAGACCAGCTAGATCTACTGTCTCTATTGTATTATGACAGACCAGCTAGATCTACTCTCTCTATTATATTATGACAGACCAGCTAGATCTAGTGTCTCTATTATATTATGACAGACCAGGTCGATATACTGTCTCTATTATATTATGACAGACCAGCTAGCTCTACTGTCTCTATTGTATTATGACAGACCAGCTAGATCTACTCTCTCTATTATAAAATGACAGACCAGGTAGATATACTGTCTCTATTATTTATGACAGACCAGCTAGATCTACTGTCTCTATTATATGTTGACAGACCAGGTAGATCTACTGGCTCTATTATATTATGAGAGACCAGGTAGATATACTGTCTCCATTATAAAATGACAGACCAGCTAGATCTACTGTCTCTGTTGTATTATGACAGACCAGCTAGATCTACTGTGTCTATTATATTATGACAGACCAGCTAGATCTACTGTCTCTATTATATTATGACAGACCAGCTAGATCTACTGTCTCTATTGTATTATGACAGACCAGCTAGATCTACTCTGTCTATTATATTATGACAGACCAGCTAGATCTACTGTCTCTATTGTATTATGACAGACCAGCTAGATCTACTCTGTCTATTATATTATGACAGACCAGCTAGATCTACTATCTCTATTATATTATGACAGACCAGCTAGATCTAGTGTCTCTATTATATTATGACAGACCAACTAAATCTACTGTCTCTATTATATTTTGACAGACCAGGTAGATCTACTGTCTCTATTATATTATGACAGACCAGCTAGATCTACTGTCTCTATTATATTTTGACAGACCAGGTAGATCTACTGTCCCTATTATACTATGACAGACCAGCTTGATCTACTGTCTCTATTATATTATGACAGACCAGCTAGATCTAGTGTCTCTATTATATTATGACAGAACAGGTCGATATACTGTCTCTATTATTTATGACAGACCAGCTAGATCTACTGTCTCTATTATATTTTGACAGACCAGGTAGATCTACTGGCTCTATTATATTATGAGAGACCAGGTAGATATACTGTCTCCATTATAAAATGACAGACCAGCTAGATCTACTGTCTCTATTGTATTATGACAGACCAGCTAGATCTACTGTGTCTATTATATTATGACAGACCAGCTAGATCTACTGTCTATTACATTATGACAGACCAGCTAGATCTACTGTCTCCATTATAAAATGACAGACCAGCTAGATCTATTCTCGCTATTGTATTATGACAGACCAGCTAGATCTACTGTCTCTATTATATTATGACAGACCAGCTAGATCTACTGTCTCTATTATATTATGACAGACCAGCTAGATCTACTGTCTCTATTATATTATGACAGACCAGCTAGATCTACTGTCTATTATATTATGACAGACCAGGTAGATATACTGTCTCCATTATAAAATGACAGACCAGCTAGATCTATTCTCTCAATTGTATTATGACAGACCAGCTAGATCAATTGTCTCTTTTATAATATGACAGACCAGCTAGATCTACTGTCTCTATTATAATATGACAGACCAGCTAGATCTACTGTCTCTATTATATTATGACAGACCAGCTAGATCTACTGTCTCTATTATATTATGACAGACCAGCTAGATCTACTGTCTCTATTGTATTATGACAGACCAGCTAGATCTACTGTCTCTATTATATTATGACAGACCAGCGAGATCTACTGTCTCAATTATATTATGACAGACAAGCTAGATCTATTGTCTCTATTGTAATATGACATTATGACAGACCAGCTAGATCTACTGTCTCTATTGTATTATGACAGACCAGCTAGATCTACTGTCTCTAATGTATTATGACAGACCAACTAGATCTACTGTCTCTAATATTATGACAGACCAGCTAGAGCTACTGTCTCTATTGTATTATGACAGACCAGCTAGATCTACTCTCTCTATTATATTATGACAGACCAGCTAGATCTAGTGTCTCTATTATATTATGACAGACCAGGTCGATATACTGTCTTTATTATATTATGACAGACCAGCTAGCTCTACTGTCTCTATTGTATTATGACAGACCAGCTAGATCTACTCTCTCTATTATAAAATGACAGACCAGGTAGATATACTGTCTCTATTATTTATGACAGACCAGCTAGATCTACTGTCTCTATTATAAAATGACAGACCAGGTAGATATACTGTCTCTATTATATTATGACAGACCAGCTAGATATACTGTCTCTATTATATTATAACAGACCAGCTAGATCTACTGTCTCTATTATATTATGACAGACCAGCTAGATCTACTGTGTCTATTATATCATGACACACCAGCTAGATCTACTGTCTCTATTATAAAATGACAGACCAGATAGATATACTGTCTCTATTATATTATAACAGACCAGCTAGATCTACTGTCTCTATTATATTATGACAGACCATGTAGATATACTGTCTCTATCATATTATGACATACCAGCTAGATATACTGTCTCTATTATATTATGACAGACCAGCTAGATCTACTGTCTCTATTATATTATGACAGACCAGCTAGATCTACTGTGTCTATTATATCATGACACACCAGCTAGATCTACTGTCTCTATTATAAAATGACAGACCAGGTAGATATACTGTCTCTATTATATTATGACAGACCAGCTAGATCTAATGTCTCTATTATATTATGACAGACCAGCTAGATCTAGTGTCTCTATTATATTATGACAGACCAGCTAGATCTACTGTCTCTATTGTATTATGACAGACCAGCTAGATCTACTGTCTCTATTGTATTATGACAGACCAACTAGATCTACTGTCTCTAATATATTATGACAGACCAGCTAGATCTACTGTCTCTATTGTATTATGACAGACCAGCTAGATCTACTCTCTCTATTATATTATGACAGACCAGCTAGATCTAGTGTCTCTATTATATTATGACAGACCAGGTCGATATACTGTCTCTATTATATTATGACAGACCAGCTAGCTCTACTGTCTCTATTGTATTATGACAGACCAGCTAGATCTACTCTCTCTATTAGAAAATGACAGACCAGGTAGATATACTGTCTCTATTATTTATGACAGACCAGCTAGATCTACTGTCTCTATTATATTTTGACAGACCAGGTAGATCTACTGGCTCTATTATATTATGAGAGACCAGGTAGATATACTGTCTCCATTATAAAATGACAGACCAGCTAGATCTACTGTCTCTATTGTATTATGACAGACCAGCTAGATCTACTGTGTCTATTATATTATGACAGACCAGCTAGATCTACTGTCTCTATTATATTATGACAGACCAGCTAGATCTACTGTCTCTATTGTATTATGACAGACCAGCTAGATCTACTCTGTCTATTATATTATGACAGACCAGCTAGATCTACTGTCTATTATATTATGACAGACCAGGTAGATATACTGCCTCCATTATAAAATGACAGACCAGCTAGATCTATTCTCGCAATTGTATTATGACAGACCAGCTAGATCAATTGTCTCTTTTATAATATGACAGACCAGCTAGATCTACTGTCTCTATTATAATATGACAGACCAGCTAGATCTACTGTCTCTATTATATTATGACAGACCATGTAGATATACTGTCTCTATCATATTATGACATACCAGCTAGATATACTGTCTCTATTATATTATGACAGACCAGCTAGATCTACTGTCTCTATTATATTATGACAGACCAGCTAGATCTACTGTGTCTATTATATCATGACACACCAGCTAGATCTACTGTCTCTATTATAAAATGACAGACCAGGTAGATATACTGTCTCTATTATATTATGACAGACCAGCTAGATCTAATGTCTCTATTATATTATGACAGACCAGCTAGATCTAGTGTCTCTATTATATTATGACAGACCAGCTAGATCTACTGTCTCTATTGTATTATGACAGACCAGCTAGATCTACTGTCTCTATTGTATTATGACAGACCAACTAGATCTACTGTCTCTAATATATTATGACAGACCAGCTAGATCTACTGTCTCTATTGTATTATGACAGACCAGCTAGATCTACTCTCTCTATTATATTATGACAGACCAGCTAGATCTAGTGTCTCTATTATATTATGACAGACCAGGTCGATATACTGTCTCTATTATATTATGACAGACCAGCTAGCTCTATTATAAAATGACAGACCAGGTAGATATCTCTCTTGTATTTATGACAGACCAGCTAGATCTACTGTCTCTATTATATTTTGACAGACCAGGTAGATCTACTGGCTCTATTATATTTGAGAGACCAGATATACTGTCTCTTTTATTTATGACAGACCAGCTAGATCTACTGTCTCTATTATATTTTGACAGACCAGGTAGATCTACTGGCTCTATTATATTATGAGAGACCAGGTAGATATACTGTCTCCATTATAAAATGACAGACCAGCTAGATCTACTGTCTCTATTGTATTATGACAGACCAGCTAGATCTACTGTGTCTATTATATTATGACAGACCAGCTAGATCTACTGTCTCTATTATATTATGACAGACCAGCTAGATCTACTGTCTCTATTGTATTATGACAGACCAGCTAGATCTACTCTGTCTATTATATTATGACAGACCAGCTAGATCTACTGTCTATTATATTATGACAGACCAGGTAGATATACTGCCTCCATTATAAAATGACAGACCAGCTAGATCTATTCTCGCAATTGTATTATGACAGACCAGCTAGATCAATTGTCTCTTTTATAATATGACAGACCAGCTAGATCTACTGTCTCTATTATAATATGACAGACCAGCTAGATCTACTGTCTCTATTATATTATGACAGACCAGCTAGATCTATTGTCTCTATTGTAATATGACATTATGACAGACCAGCTAGATATACTGTCTCCATTGTATTATGACAGACCAGCTAGATCTACTATCTCTATTATATTATGACAGACCAGCTAGATCTAGTGTCTCTATTATATTATGACAGACCAACTAAATCTACTGTCTCTATTATATTTTGACAGACCAGGTAGATCTACTGTCTCTATTATATTATGACAGACCAGCTAGATCTACTGTCTCTATTATATTTTGACAGACCAGGTAGATCTACTGTCCCTATTATACTATGACAGACCAGCTAGATCTACTGTCTCTATTATATTATGACAGACCAGCTAGATCTACTGTCTCTATTATAAAATGACAGACCAGGTAGATATACTGTCTCTATTATATTATGACAGACCAGCTAGATCTAATGTCTCTATTATATTATGACAGACCAGCTAGATCTAGTGTCTCTATTATATTATGACAGACCAGCTAGATCTACTGTCTCTATTGTATTATGACAGACCAGCTAGATCTACTGTCTCTATTGTATTATGACAGACCAACTAGATCTACTGTCTCTAATATTATGACAGACCAGCTAGATCTACTGTCTCTATTGTATTATGACAGACCAGCTAGATCTACTCTCTCTATTATATTATGACAGACCAGCTAGATCTAGTGTCTCTATTATATTATGACAGACCAGGTCGATATACTGTCTCTATTATATTATGACAGACCAGCTAGCTCTACTGTCTCTATTGTATTATGACAGACCAGCTAGATCTACTCTCTATTATAAAATGACAGACCAGGTAGATATACTGTCTCTATTATTTATGACAGACCAGCTAGATCTACTGTCTCTATTATATGTTGACAGACCAGGTAGATCTACTGGCTCTATTATATTATGAGAGACCAGGTAGATATACTGTCTCCATTATAAAATGACAGACCAGCTAGATCTACTATCTACGATCACCACATTCTTTTGGAGAGATTGGAAACCCAAATTGGTCTACACGGACAAGTTCTGGCCTGGTTTAGATCTTATCTGTCGGAAAGATATCAGTTTGTCTCTGTGAATGGTTTGTCCTCTGACAAATCAACTGTACATTTCGGTGTTCCTCAAGGTTCTGTTTTAGGACCACTATTGTTTTCACTATATATTTTACCTCTTGGGGATGTTATTCGAAAACATAATGTAAACTTTCACTGCTATGCGGATGACACACAGCTGTACATTTCAATGAAACATGGTGAAGCCCCAAAATTGCCCTCGCTAGAAGCATGTGTTTCAGACATAAGGAAGTGGATGGCTGCAAACTTTCTACTATTAAACTCGGACAAAACAGAGATGCTTGTTCTAGGTCCCAAGAAACAAAGAGATCTTCTGTTGAATCTGACAATTAATCTTAATGGTTGTACAGTCGTCTCAAATAAAACTGTGAAGGACCTCGGCGTTACTCTGACCCTGATCTCTCTTTTGAAGAACATATCAAGACCATTTCGAGGACAGCTTTTTTCCATCTACGTAACATTGCAAAAATCAGAAACTTTCTGTCCAAAAATGATGCAGAAAAATTAATCCATGCTTTTGTCACTTCTAGGTTAGACTACTGCAATGCTCTATTTTCCGGCTACCCGGATAAAGCACTAAATAAACTTCAGTTAGTGCTAAATACGGCTGCTAGAATCCTGACTAGAACCAAAAATTTGATCATATTACTCCAGTGCTAGCTCTCTACACTGGCTTCCTGTCAAAGCAAGGGCTGATTTCAAGGTTTTACTGCTAACCTACAAAGCATTACATGGGCTTGCTCCTACCTACCTCTCTGATTTGGTCCTGCCGTACATACCTACACGTACGCTACGGTCACAAGACGCAGGCCTCCTAATTGTCCCTAGAATTTCTAAGCAAACAGCTGGAGGCAGGGCTTTCCTATAGAGCTCCATTTTTATGGAACGGTCTGCCTACCCATGTCAGAGACGCAAACTCGGTCTCAACCTTTAAGTCTTTACTGAAGACTCATCTCTTCAGTGGGTCATATGATTGAGTGTAGTCTGGCCCAGGAGTGGGAAGGTGAACGGAAAGGCTCTGGAGCAACGAACCGCCCTTGCTGTCTCTGCCTGGCCGGTTCCCCTCTTTCCACTGGGATTCTCTGCCTCTAACCCTGTTACGGGGCTGAGTCACTGGCTTGCTGGGGCTCTCTCGTGCCGTCCCTGGGGGGTGCGTCACCTGGGTGGGTTGATTCACTGTTGTGGTCGGCCTGGCTGGGTTGCCCCCTTGGGTTGTACCGTGGCGGAGATCTTTGTGGGCTATACTCGGCCTTGTCTCAGGATGGTAAGTTGGTGGTTGAAGATATCCCTCTAGTGGTGTGGGGGATGTGCTTTGGCAAAGTGGGTGGGGTTATATCCTTCCTGTTTGGCCCTGTCCGGGGTGTCCTCGGATGGGGCCACAGTGTCTCCTGACCCCTCCTGTCTCAGCCTCCAGTATTTATGCTGCAGTAGTTTATGTGTCGGGGGGCTAGGGTCAGTTTGTTATATCTGGAGTACTTCTCCTGTCCTATTCGGTGTCCTGTGTGAATCTAAGTGTGCGTTCTCTAATTCTCTCCTTCTCTCTTTCTTTCTCTCTCTCGGAGGACCTGAGCCCTAGGACCATGTCCCAGGACTACCTGACATGAGGACTCCTTGCTGTCCCCAGTCCACCTGGCCATGCTCCTACTCCAGTTTCAACTGACCTGAGCCCTAGGACCGTGCCCCAGGACTACCTGACATGAAGGCTCCTTGCTGTCCCCAGTCCACCTGACTGTGCTGCTGCTCCAGTTTCAACTGTTCTGCCTTATTATTATTCGACCATGCTGGTCATTTATGAACATTTGAACATCTTGGTCATGTTCTGTTATAATCTCTACCCGGCACAGCCAGAAGAGGACTGGCCACCCCACATAGCCCGGTTCCTCTCTAGGTTTCTTCCTAGGTTTTGGCCTTTCTAGGGAGTTTTTCCTAGCCACCGTGCTTTTACACCTGCATTGTTTGCTGTTTGGGGTTTTAGGCTGGGTTTCTGTACAGCACTTTGAGATATCAGCTGATGTACGAAGGGCTATATAAATAAATGTGATTTGATTTGATCTACTGTCTCTGTTGTATTATGACAGACCAGCTAGATCTACTGTGTCTATTATATTATGACAGACCAGCTAGATCTACTGTCTCTATTATATTATGACAGACCAGCTAGATCTACTGTCTCTATTGTATTATGACAGACCAGCTAGATCTACTCTGTCTATTATATTATGACAGACCAGCTAGATCTACTGTCTCTATTGTATTATGACAGACCAGCTAGATCTACTCTGTCTATTATATTATGACAGACCAGCTAGATCTACTATCTCTATTATATTATGACAGACCAGCTAGATCTAGTGTCTCTATTATATTATGACAGACCAACTAAATCTACTGTCTCTATTATATTTTGACAGACCAGGTAGATCTACTGTCTCTATTATATTATGACAGACCAGCTAGATCTACTGTCTCTATTATATTTTGACAGACCAGGTAGATCTACTGTCCCTATTATACTATGACAGACCAGCTTGATCTACTGTCTCTATTATATTATGACAGACCAGCTAGATCTAGTGTCTCTATTATATTATGACAGAACAGGTCGATATACTGTCTCTATTATATTATGACAGACCAGCTAGCTCTACTGTCTCTATTGTATTATGACAGACCAGCTAGATCTACTCTCTCTATTATAAAATGACAGACCAGGTAGATATACTGTCTCTATTATTTATGACAGACCAGCTAGATCTACTGTCTCTATTATATTTTGACAGACCAGGTAGATCTACTGGCTCTATTATATTATGAGAGACCAGGTAGATATACTGTCTCCATTATAAAATGACAGACCAGCTAGATCTACTGTCTCTATTGTATTATGACAGACCAGCTAGATCTACTGTGTCTATTATATTATGACAGACCAGCTAGATCTACTGTCTATTACATTATGACAGACCAGCTAGATCTACTGTCTCCATTATAAAATGACAGACCAGCTAGATCTATTCTCGCTATTGTATTATGACAGACCAGCTAGATCTACTGTCTCTATTATATTATGACAGACCAGCTAGATCTACTGTCTCTATTATATTATGACAGACCAGCTAGATCTACTGTCTCTATTATATTATGACAGACCAGCTAGATCTACTGTCTATTATATTATGACAGACCAGGTAGATATACTGTCTCCATTATAAAATGACAGACCAGCTAGATCTATTCTCTCAATTGTATTATGACAGACCAGCTAGATCAATTGTCTCTTTTATAATATGACAGACCAGCTAGATCTACTGTCTCTATTATAATATGACAGACCAGCTAGATCTACTGTCTCTATTATATTATGACAGACCAGCTAGATCTACTGTCTCTATTATATTATGACAGACCAGCTAGATCTACTGTCTCTATTGTATTATGACAGACCAGCTAGAACTACTGTCTCTAATATATTATGACAGACCAGCGAGATCTACTGTCTCAATTATATTATGACAGACAAGCTAGATCTATTGTCTCTATTGTAATATGACATTATGACAGACCAGCTAGATCTACTGTCTCTATTGTATTATGACAGACCAGCTAGATCTACTGTCTCTAATGTATTATGACAGACCAACTAGATCTACTGTCTCTAATATTATGACAGACCAGCTAGATCTACTGTCTCTATTGTATTATGACAGACCAGCTAGATCTACTCTCTCTATTATATTATGACAGACCAGCTAGATCTAGTGTCTCTATTATATTATGACAGACCAGGTCGATATACTGTCTTTATTATATTATGACAGACCAGCTAGCTCTACTGTCTCTATTGTATTATGACAGACCAGCTAGATCTACTCTCTCTATTATAAAATGACAGACCAGGTAGATATACTGTCTCTATTATTTATGACAGACCAGCTAGATCTACTGTCTCTATTATAAAATGACAGACCAGGTAGATATACTGTCTCTATTATATTATGACAGACCAGCTAGATATACTGTCTCTATTATATTATAACAGACCAGCTAGATCTACTGTCTCTATTATATTATGACAGACCAGCTAGATCTACTGTGTCTATTATATCATGACACACCAGCTAGATCTACTGTCTCTATTATAAAATGACAGACCAGATAGATATACTGTCTCTATTATATTATAACAGACCAGCTAGATCTACTGTCTCTATTATATTATGACAGACCATGTAGATATACTGTCTCTATCATATTATGACATACCAGCTAGATATACTGTCTCTATTATATTATGACAGACCAGCTAGATCTACTGTCTCTATTATATTATGACAGACCAGCTAGATCTACTGTGTCTATTATATCATGACACACCAGCTAGATCTACTGTCTCTATTATAAAATGACAGACCAGGTAGATATACTGTCTCTATTATATTATGACAGACCAGCTAGATCTAATGTCTCTATTATATTATGACAGACCAGCTAGATCTAGTGTCTCTATTATATTATGACAGACCAGCTAGATCTACTGTCTCTATTGTATTATGACAGACCAGCTAGATCTACTGTCTCTATTGTATTATGACAGACCAACTAGATCTACTGTCTCTAATATATTATGACAGACCAGCTAGATCTACTGTCTCTATTGTATTATGACAGACCAGCTAGATCTACTCTCTCTATTATATTATGACAGACCAGCTAGATCTAGTGTCTCTATTATATTATGACAGACCAGGTCGATATACTGTCTCTATTATATTATGACAGACCAGCTAGCTCTACTGTCTCTATTGTATTATGACAGACCAGCTAGATCTACTCTCTCTATTATAAAATGACAGACCAGGTAGATATACTGTCTCTATTATTTATGACAGACCAGCTAGATCTACTGTCTCTATTATATTTTGACAGACCAGGTAGATCTACTGGCTCTATTATATTATGAGAGACCAGGTAGATATACTGTCTCCATTATAAAATGACAGACCAGCTAGATCTACTGTCTCTATTGTATTATGACAGACCAGCTAGATCTACTGTGTCTATTATATTATGACAGACCAGCTAGATCTACTGTCTCTATTATATTATGACAGACCAGCTAGATCTACTGTCTCTATTGTATTATGACAGACCAGCTAGATCTACTCTGTCTATTATATTATGACAGACCAGCTAGATCTACTGTCTATTATATTATGACAGACCAGGTAGATATACTGCCTCCATTATAAAATGACAGACCAGCTAGATCTATTCTCGCAATTGTATTATGACAGACCAGCTAGATCAATTGTCTCTTTTATAATATGACAGACCAGCTAGATCTACTGTCTCTATTATAATATGACAGACCAGCTAGATCTACTGTCTCTATTATATTATGACAGACCAGCTAGATCTATTGTCTCTATTGTAATATGACATTATGACAGACCAGCTAGATATACTGTCTCCATTGTATTATGACAGACCAGCTAGATCTACTATCTCTATTATATTATGACAGACCAGCTAGATCTAGTGTCTCTATTATATTATGACAGACCAACTAAATCTACTGTCTCTATTATATTTTGACAGACCAGGTAGATCTACTGTCTCTATTATATTATGACAGACCAGCTAGATCTACTGTCTCTATTATATTTTGACAGACCAGGTAGATCTACTGTCCCTATTATACTATGACAGACCAGCTAGATCTACTGTCTCTATTATATTATGACAGACCAGCTAGATCTACTGTCTCTATTATAAAATGACAGACCAGGTAGATATACTGTCTCTATTATATTATGACAGACCAGCTAGATCTAATGTCTCTATTATATTATGACAGACCAGCTAGATCTAGTGTCTCTATTATATTATGACAGACCAGCTAGATCTACTGTCTCTATTGTATTATGACAGACCAGCTAGATCTACTGTCTCTATTGTATTATGACAGACCAACTAGATCTACTGTCTCTAATATTATGACAGACCAGCTAGATCTACTGTCTCTATTGTATTATGACAGACCAGCTAGATCTACTCTCTCTATTATATTATGACAGACCAGCTAGATCTAGTGCCTCTATTATATTATGACAGACCAGGTCGATATACTGTCTCTATTGTATTATGACAGACCAGCTAGATCTACTCTCTATTATAAAATGACAGACCAGGTAGATATACTGTCTCTATTATTTATGACAGACCAGCTAGATCTACTGTCTCTATTATATTTTGACAGACCAGGTAGATCTACTGGCTCTATTATATTATGAGAGACCAGGTAGATATACTGTCTCCATTATAAAATGACAGACCAGCTAGATCTACTGTCTCTATTGTATTATGACAGACCAGCTAGATCTACTGTGTCTATTATATTATGACAGACCAGCTAGATCTACTGTCTCTATTATATTATGACAGACCAGCTAGATCTACTGTCTCTATTGTATTATGACAGACCAGCTAGATCTACTCTGTCTATTATATTATGACAGACCAGCTAGATCTACTGTCTCTATTGTATTATGACAGACCAGCTAGATCTACTCTGTCTATTATATTATGACAGACCAGCTAGATCTACTGTCTCTATTGTATTATGACAGACCAGCTAGATCTACTCTGTCTATTATATTATGACAGACCAGCTAGATCTACTATCTCTATTATATTATGACAGACCAGCTAGATCTAGTGTCTCTATTATATTATGACAGACCAACTAAATCTACTGTCTCTATTATATTTTGACAGACCAGGTAGATCTACTGTCTCTATTATATTATGACAGACCAGCTAGATCTACTGTCTCTATTATATTTTGACAGACCAGGTAGATCTACTGTCCCTATTATACTATGACAGACCAGCTTGATCTACTGTCTCTATTATATTATGACAGACCAGCTAGATCTAGTGTCTCTATTATATTATGACAGAACAGGTCGATATACTGTCTCTATTATATTATGACAGACCAGCTAGCTCTACTGTCTCTATTGTATTATGACAGACCAGCTAGATCTACTCTCTCTATTATAAAATGACAGACCAGGTAGATATACTGTCTCTATTATTTATGACAGACCAGCTAGATCTACTGTCTCTATTATATTTTGACAGACCAGGTAGATCTACTGGCTCTATTATATTATGAGAGACCAGGTAGATATACTGTCTCCATTATAAAATGACAGACCAGCTAGATCTACTGTCTCTATTGTATTATGACAGACCAGCTAGATCTACTGTGTCTATTATATTATGACAGACCAGCTAGATCTACTGTCTATTACATTATGACAGACCAGCTAGATCTACTGTCTCCATTATAAAATGACAGACCAGCTAGATCTATTCTCGCTATTGTATTATGACAGACCAGCTAGATCTACTGTCTCTATTATATTATGACAGACCAGCTAGATCTACTGTCTCTATTATATTATGACAGACCAGCTAGATCTACTGTCTCTATTATATTATGACAGACCAGCTAGATCTACTGTCTATTATATTATGACAGACCAGGTAGATATACTGTCTCCATTATAAAATGACAGACCAGCTAGATCTATTCTCTCAATTGTATTATGACAGACCAGCTAGATCAATTGTCTCTTTTATAATATGACAGACCAGCTAGATCTACTGTCTCTATTATATTATGACAGACCAGCTAGATCTACTGTCTCTATTATATTATGACAGACCAGCTAGATCTACTGTCTCTATTGTATTATGACAGACCAGCTAGATCTACTGTCTCTATTATATTATGACAGACCAGCGAGATCTACTGTCTCAATTATATTATGACAGACAAGCTAGATCTATTGTCTCTATTGTAATATGACATTATGACAGACCAGCTAGATCTACTGTCTCTATTGTATTATGACAGACCAGCTAGATCTACTGTCTCTAATGTATTATGACAGACCAACTAGATCTACTGTCTCTAATATTATGACAGACCAGCTAGATCTACTGTCTCTATTGTATTATGACAGACCAGCTAGATCTACTCTCTCTATTATATTATGACAGACCAGCTAGATCTAGTGTCTCTATTATATTATGACAGACCAGGTCGATATACTGTCTTTATTATATTATGACAGACCAGCTAGCTCTACTGTCTCTATTGTATTATGACAGACCAGCTAGATCTACTCTCTCTATTATAAAATGACAGACCAGGTAGATATACTGTCTCTATTATTTATGACAGACCAGCTAGATCTACTGTCTCTATTATAAAATGACAGACCAGGTAGATATACTGTCTCTATTATATTATGACAGACCAGCTAGATATACTGTCTCTATTATATTATAACAGACCAGCTAGATCTACTGTCTCTATTATATTATGACAGACCAGCTAGATCTACTGTGTCTATTATATCATGACACACCAGCTAGATCTACTGTCTCTATTATAAAATGACAGACCAGATAGATATACTGTCTCTATTATATTATAACAGACCAGCTAGATCTACTGTCTCTATTATATTATGACAGACCATGTAGATATACTGTCTCTATCATATTATGACATACCAGCTAGATATACTGTCTCTATTATATTATGACAGACCAGCTAGATCTACTGTCTCTATTATATTATGACAGACCAGCTAGATCTACTGTGTCTATTATATCATGACACACCAGCTAGATCTACTGTCTCTATTATAAAATGACAGACCAGGTAGATATACTGTCTCTATTATATTATGACAGACCAGCTAGATCTAATGTCTCTATTATATTATGACAGACCAGCTAGATCTAGTGTCTCTATTATATTATGACAGACCAGCTAGATCTACTGTCTCTATTGTATTATGACAGACCAGCTAGATCTACTGTCTCTATTGTATTATGACAGACCAACTAGATCTACTGTCTCTAATATATTATGACAGACCAGCTAGATCTACTGTCTCTATTGTATTATGACAGACCAGCTAGATCTACTCTCTCTATTATATTATGACAGACCAGCTAGATCTAGTGTCTCTATTATATTATGACAGACCAGGTCGATATACTGTCTCTATTATATTATGACAGACCAGCTAGCTCTACTGTCTCTATTGTATTATGACAGACCAGCTAGATCTACTCTCTCTATTATAAAATGACAGACCAGGTAGATATACTGTCTCTATTATTTATGACAGACCAGCTAGATCTACTGTCTCTATTATATTTTGACAGACCAGGTAGATCTACTGGCTCTATTATATTATGAGAGACCAGGTAGATATACTGTCTCCATTATAAAATGACAGACCAGCTAGATCTACTGTCTCTATTGTATTATGACAGACCAGCTAGATCTACTGTGTCTATTATATTATGACAGACCAGCTAGATCTACTGTCTCTATTATATTATGACAGACCAGCTAGATCTACTGTCTCTATTGTATTATGACAGACCAGCTAGATCTACTCTGTCTATTATATTATGACAGACCAGCTAGATCTACTGTCTATTATATTATGACAGACCAGGTAGATATACTGCCTCCATTATAAAATGACAGACCAGCTAGATCTATTCTCGCAATTGTATTATGACAGACCAGCTAGATCAATTGTCTCTTTTATAATATGACAGACCAGCTAGATCTACTGTCTCTATTATAATATGACAGACCAGCTAGATCTACTGTCTCTATTATATTATGACAGACCAGCTAGATCTATTGTCTCTATTGTAATATGACATTATGACAGACCAGCTAGATATACTGTCTCCATTGTATTATGACAGACCAGCTAGATCTACTATCTCTATTATATTATGACAGACCAGCTAGATCTAGTGTCTCTATTATATTATGACAGACCAACTAAATCTACTGTCTCTATTATATTTTGACAGACCAGGTAGATCTACTGTCTCTATTATATTATGAAAGACCAGCTAGATCTACTGTCTCTATTATATTTTGACAGACCAGGTAGATCTACTGTCCCTATTATACTATGACAGACCAGCTAGATCTACTGTCTCTATTATATTATGACAGACCAGCTAGATCTACTGTCTCTATTATAAAATGACAGACCAGGTAGATATACTGTCTCTATTATATTATGACAGACCAGCTAGATCTAATGTCTCTATTATATTATGACAGACCAGCTAGATCTAGTGTCTCTATTATATTATGACAGACCAGCTAGATCTACTGTCTCTATTGTATTATGACAGACCAGCTAGATCTACTGTCTCTATTGTATTATGACAGACCAACTAGATCTACTGTCTCTAATATTATGACAGACCAGCTAGATCTACTGTCTCTATTGTATTATGACAGACCAGCTAGATCTACTCTCTCTATTATATTATGACAGACCAGCTAGATCTAGTGCCTCTATTATATTATGACAGACCAGGTCGATATACTGTCTCTATTGTATTATGACAGACCAGCTAGATCTACTCTCTCTATTATAAAATGACAGACCAGGTAGATATACTGTCTCTATTATTTATGACAGACCAGCTAGATCTACTGTCTCTATTATATTTTGACAGACCAGGTAGATCTACTGGCTCTATTATATTATGAGAGACCAGGTAGATATACTGTCTCCATTATAAAATGACAGACCAGCTAGATCTACTGTCTCTATTGTATTATGACAGACCAGCTAGATCTACTGTGTCTATTATATTATGACAGACCAGCTAGATCTACTGTCTCTATTATATTATGACAGACCAGCTAGATCTACTGTCTCTATTGTATTATGACAGACCAGCTAGATCTACTCTGTCTATTATATTATGACAGACCAGCTAGATCTACTGTCTCTATTGTATTATGACAGACCAGCTAGATCTACTCTGTCTATTATATTATGACAGACCAGCTAGATCTACTATCTCTATTATATTATGACAGACCAGCTAGATCTAGTGTCTCTATTATATTATGACAGACCAACTAAATCTACTGTCTCTATTATATTTTGACAGACCAGGTAGATCTACTGTCTCTATTATATTTTGACAGACCAGGTAGATCTACTGTCCCTATTATACTATGACAGACCAGCTTGATCTACTGTCTCTATTATATTATGACAGACCAGCTAGATCTAGTGTCTCTATTATATTATGACAGAACAGGTCGATATACTGTCTCTATTATATTATGACAGACCAGCTAGCTCTACTGTCTCTATTGTATTATGACAGACCAGCTAGATCTACTCTCTCTATTATAAAATGACAGACCAGGTAGATATACTGTCTCTATTATTTATGACAGACCAGCTAGATCTACTGTCTCTATTATATTTTGACAGACCAGGTAGATCTACTGGCTCTATTATATTATGAGAGACCAGGTAGATATACTGTCTCCATTATAAAATGACAGACCAGCTAGATCTACTGTCTCTATTGTATTATGACAGACCAGCTAGATCTACTGTGTCTATTATATTATGACAGACCAGCTAGATCTACTGTCTATTACATTATGACAGACCAGCTAGATCTACTGTCTCCATTATAAAATGAGAGACCATCTAGATCTATTCTCACTATTGTATTATGACAGACCAGCTAGATCTACTGTCTCTATTATATTATGACAGACCAGCTAGATCTACTGTCTCTATTATATTATGACAGACCAGCTAGATCTACTGTCTCTATTATATTATGACAGACCAGCTAGATCTACTGTCTCTATTATATTATGACAGACCAGCTAGATCTACTGTCTATTATATTATGACAGACCAGGTAGATATACTGTCTCCATTATAAAATGACAGACCAGCTAGATCTATTCTCTCAATTGTATTATGACAGACCAGCTAGATCAATTGTCTCTTTTATAATATGACAGACCAGCTAGATCTACTGTCTCTATTATATTATGACAGACCAGCTAGATCTACTGTCTCTATTATATTATGACAGACCAGCTAGATCTACTGTCTCTATTATATTATGACAGACCAGCTAGATCTACTGTCTCTATTATATTATGACAGACCAGCTAGATCTACTGTCTCTATTATATTATGACAGACCAGGTCGATATACTGTCTCTATTATATTATGACAGACCAGCTAGATCTATTGTCTCTATTGTAATATGACATTATGACAGACCAGCTAGATCTACTGTCTCTATTGTATTATGACAGACCAGCTAGATCTACTATCTCTATTATATTATGACAGACCAGCTAGATCTAGTGTCTCTATTATATTATGACAGACCAACGAAATCTACTGTCTCTATTATATTTTGACAGACCAGGTAGATCTACTGTCTCTATTATATTATGACAGACCAGCTAGATCTACTGTCTCTATTATATTATGACAGACCAGGTAGATCTACTGTCCCTATTATACTATGACAGACCAGCTAGATCTACTGTCTCTATTATATTATGACAGACCAGCTAGATCTACTGTCTCATTTATATTATGACAGACCAGCTAGATCTACTGTCTATATTATATTATGACAGACCAGCTAGATCTACTGTCTCTATTATATTATGACAGACCAGCTTGATCTACTGTCTCTATTATATTATGACAGACCAGCTAGATCTAGTGTCTCTATTATATTATGACAGACCAGGTCGATATACTGTCTCTATTATATTATGACAGACCAGCTAGCTCTACTGTCTCTATTGTATTATGACAGACCAGCTAGATCTACTCTCTCTATTATAAAATGACAGACCAGGTAGATATACTGTCTCTATTATTTATGACAGACCAGCTAGATCTACTGTCTCTATTATATTTTGACAGACCAGGTAGATCTACTGGCTCTATTATATTATGAGAGACCAGCTAGATCTACTGTCTATTACATTATGACAGACCAGCTAGATCTACTGGCTCTATTATATTATGAGAGACCAGGTAGATATACTGTCTCCATTATAAAATGACAGACCAGCTAGATCTATTCTCGCTATTGTATTATGACAGACCAGCTAGATCTACTGTCTCTATTATATTATGACAGACCAGCTAGATCTACTGTCTCTATTGTATTATGACAGACCAGCTAGATCTACTCTGTCTATTATATTATGACAGACCAGCTAGATCTACTGTCTATTATATTATGACAGACCAGGTAGATATACTGTCTCCATTATAAAATGACAGACCAGCTAGATCTATTCTCGCAATTGTATTATGACAGACCAGCTAGATCAATTGTCTCTTTTATAATATGACAGACCAGCTAGATCTACTGCCTCTATTATAATATGACAGACCAGCTAGATCTACTGTCTCTATTATATTATGACAGACCAGCTAGATCTATTGTCTCTATTGTAATATGACATTATGACAGACCAGCTAGATATACTGTCTCCATTGTATTATGACAGACCAGCTAGATCTACTATCTCTATTATATTATGACAGACCAGCTAGATCTAGTGTCTCTATTATATTATGACAGACCAACTAAATCTACTGTCTCTATTATATTTTGACAGACCAGGTAGATCTACTGTCTCTATTATATTATGACAGACCAGCTAGATCTACTGTCTCTATTATATTTTGACAGACCAGGTAGATCTACTGTCCCTATTATACTATGACAGACCAGCTAGATCTACTGTCTCTATTATATTATGACAGACCAGCTAGATCTAGTGTCTCTATTATATTATGACAGACCAACTAAATCTACTGCCTCTATTATATTTTGACAGACCAGGTAGATCTAATGTCTCTATTATATTATGACAGACCAGCTAGATCTACTGTCTCTATTATATTTTGACAGACCATTTAGATCTACTGTCCCTATTATACTATGACAGACCAGCTAGATCTACTGTCTCTATTATATTATGACAGACCAGCTAGATCTACTGTCTCTATTGTATTATGACAGACCAGCTAGATCTACTGTCTCTATTATATTATGACAGACCAACGAGATCTACTGTCTCTATTATATTATGACAGACAAGCTAGATCTATTGTCTCTATTGTAATATGACATTATGACAGACCAGCTAGATCTACTGTCTCTATTGTATTATGACAGACCAGCTAGATCTACTATCTCTATTATATTATGACAGAACCTGCTAGATCTAGTGTCTCTATTATATTATGACAGACCAACTAAATCTACTGTCTCTATTATATTTTGACAGACCAGGTAGATCTACTGTCTCTATTATATTATGACAGACCAGCTAGATCTACTGTCTCTATTATATTTTGACAGACCAGGTAGATCTACTGTCCCTATTATACTATGACAGACCAGCTAGATCTACTGTCTCTATTATATTATGACAGACCAGCTAGATCTAGTGTCTCTATTATATTATGACAGACCAACTAAATCTACTGTCTCTATTATATTTTGACAGACCAGGTAGATCTACTGTCTCTATTATATTTTGACAGACCAGGTAGATCTACTGTCTCTATTATATTATGACAGACCAGGTAGATATACTGTCTCTATTATATTTTGACAGACCAGGTAGATCTACTGTCCCTATTATACTATGACAGACCAGCTAGATCTACTGTCTCTATTATATTATGACAGACCAGCTAGATCTACTGTCTCTATTATATTATGACAGACCAGCTAGATCTACTGTCTCTATTATAATATGACAGACCAGCTAGATCTACTGTCTCTATTATATTATGACAGACCAGCTAGATCTATTGTCTCTATTGTAATATGACATTATGACAGACCAGCTAGATCTACTGTCTCTATTGTATTATGACAGACCAGCTAGATCTACTATCTCTATTATATTATGACAGACCAGCTAGATCTAGTGTCTCTATTATATTATGACAGGCCAACTAAATCTACTGTCTCTATTATATTTTTGACAGACCAGGTAGATCTACTGTCTCTATTATATTATGACCGACCAGCTAGATCTACTGTCTCTATTATATTTTGACAGACCAGGTAGATCTACTGTCCCTATTATACTATGACAGACCAGCTAGATCTACTGTCTCTATTATATTATGACAGACCAGCTAGATCTACTGTCTCTATTATATTATGACAGACCAGCTAGATCTACTGTCTCTATTATAAAATGACAGACCAGGTAGATATACTGTCTCTATTATATTATGACAGACCAGCTAGATCTACTGTCTCTATTATATTTTGACAGACCAGCTAGATCTACTGTCTCTATTATATTATGACAGCCCAGCTAGATCTACTGTCTCTATTATATTATGACAGACCAGCTAGATCTACTGTCTCTATTATAAAATGACAGACCAGGTAGATATACTGTCTCTATTATATTATGACAGACCAGCTAGATCTACTGTCTCTATTATATTTTGACAGACCAGCTAGATCTACTGTCTCTATTATATTATGACAGACCAGCTAGATCTACTGTCTCTATTATATTATGACAGACCAACTAAATCTACTGTCTCTATTATATTTTGACAGACCAGGTAGATCTACTGTCTCTATTGTATTATGACAGACCCGCTAGATCTACTGTCTCTATTATATTATGACAGACCAGCTAGATCTACTGTCTCTATTATATTATGACAGACAAGCTAGATCTATTGTCTCTATTGTAATATGACATTATGACAGACCAGCTAGATCTACTGTCTCTATTATATCATGACAGACCAGCTAGATCTACTATCTCTATTATATTATGACAGACCAGCTAGATCTAGTGTCTCTATTATATTATGAGAGGCCAACTAAATCTACTGTCTCTATTATATTTTGACAGACCAGGTAGATCTAATGTCTCTATTAATTTATGACAGGCCAACTAAATCTACTGTCTCTATTATATTTTGACAGACCAGGTAGATCTACTGTCTCTATTATATTATGACAGACCAGGTAGATCTACTGTCCCTATTATACTATGACAGACCACCTAGATCTACTGTCTCTATTATATTATGACAGACCAGCTAGATCTACTGTCTCTATTATATTATGACAGACCAGCTAGATCTACTGTCTCTATTATAAAATGACAGACCAGGTAGATATACTGTCTCTATTATATTATGACAGACCAGCTAGATCTACTGTCTCTATTATATTTTGACAGACCAGCTAGATCTACTGTCTCTATTATATTATGACAGACCAGCTAGATCTACTGTCTCTATTATATTATGACAGACCAGCTAGATCTACTGTCTCTATTATAAAATGACAGACCAGGTAGATATACTGTCTCTATTATATTATGACAGACCAGCTAGATCTACTGTCTCTATTATATTTTGACAGACCAGCTAGATCTACTGTCTCTATTATATTATGACAGACCAGCTAGATCTACTGTCTCTATTATATTATGACAGACCAACTAAATCTACTGTCTCTATTATATTATGACAGACCAGCTAGATCTACTGTCTCTATTATATTTTGACAGACCAGCTAGATCTACTGTCTCTATTATATTATGACAGACCAGCTAGATCTACTGTCTCTATTATATTATGACAGACCAACTAAATCTACTGTCTCTATTATATTTTGACAGACCAGGTAGATCTACTGTCTCTATTGTATTATGACAGACCCGCTAGATCTACTGTCTCTATTATATTATGACAGACCAGCTAGATCTACTGTCTCTATTATATTATGACAGACAAGCTAGATCTATTGTCTCTATTGTAATATGACATTATGACAGACCCGCTAGATCTACTGTCTATTGTATTATGACAGACCAGCTAGATCTACTATCTCTATTATATTATGACAGACCAGCTAGATCTAGTGTCACTATTATATTATGACAGGCCAACTAAATCTACTGTCTCTATTATATTTTGACAGACCAGGTAGATCTACTGTCTCTATTATATTATGACAGACCAGCTAGATCTACTGTCTCTATTATATTTTGACAGACCAGGTAGATCTACTGTCCCTATTATACTATGACAGCCCAGCTAGATCTACTGTCTCTATTATATTATGACAGACCAGCTGGATCTACTGTCTCTGTTATATTATGACAGACCAGCTAGATCTACTGTCTCTATTACAAAAATGACAGACCAGGTAGATATACTGTCTCTATTATATTATGACAGACCAGCTAGATCTACTGTCTCTATTATATTTTGACAGACCAGCTAGATCTACTGTCTCTATTATATTATGACAGACCAGCTAGATCTACTGTCTCTATTATATTTTGACAGACCAGGTAGATCTACTGTCCCTATTATACTATGACAGACCAGCTAGATCTACTGTCTCTATTATATTATGACAGACCAGCTAGATCTACTGTCTCTATTATATTATGACAGACCAGCTAGATCTACTGTCTCTATTATATTATGACAGACCAGCTAGATCTACTGTCTCTATTATAAAATGACAGACCAGGTAGATATACTGTCTCTATTATATTATGACAGACCAGCTAGATCTACTGTCTCTATTATATTTTGACAGACCAGCTAGATCTACTGTCTCTATTATATTATGACAGACCAGCTAGATCTACTGTCTCTATTATATTATGACAGACCAACTAAATCTACTGTCTCTATTATATTATGACAGACCAGCTAGATCTACTGTCTCTATTATATTATGACAGACCAGCTAGATCTACTGTCTCTATTATAAAATGACAGACCAGGTAGATATACTGTCTCTATTATATTATGACAGACCAGCTAGATCTACTGTCTCTATTATATTTTGACAGACCAGCTAGATCTACTGTCTCTATTATATTATGACAGACCAGCTAGATCTACTGTCTCTATTATATTATGACAGACCAACTAAATCTACTGTCTCTATTATATTTTGACGGACCAGGTAGATCTACTGTCTCTATTATATTATGACAGCCGAGCTAGATCTACTGTCTCTATTATATTATGACAGACCAGCTAGATCTACTGTCTCTATTATAAAATGACAGACCAAGTAGATATACTGTCTCTATTATATTATGACAGACCAGCTAGATCTACTGTCTCTATTATATTTTGACAGACCAGCTAGATCTACTGTCTCTATTATATTATGACAGACCAGCTAGATCTACTGTCTCTATTATATTATGACAGACCAACTAAATCTACTGTCTCTATTATATTTTGACAGACCAGGTAGATCTACTGTCTCTATTGTATTATGACAGACCCGCTAGATCTACTGTCTCTATTATATTATGACAGACCAGCTAGATCTACTGTCTCTATTATATTATGACAGACAAGCTAGATCTATTGTCTCTATTGTAATATGACATTATGACAGACCAGCTAGATCTACTGTCTCTATTATATCATGACAGACCAGCTAGATCTACTATCTCTATTATATTATGACAGACCAGCTAGATCTAGTGTCTCTATTATATTATGAGAGGCCAACTAAATCTACTGTCTCTATTATATTTTGACAGACCAGGTAGATCTACTGTCTCTATTATATTATGACAGACCAGCTAGATCTACTGTCTCTATTATATTTTGACAGACCAGGTAGATCTACTGTCCCTATTATATTATGACAGACCAGCTAGATCTACTGTCCCTATTATACTATGACAGACCAGCTAGATCTACTGTCTCTATTATATTATGACAGACCAGCTAGATCTACTGTCTCTATTATATTATGACAGACCAGCTAGATCTACTGTCTCTATTATAAAATGACAGACCAGGTAGATATACTGTCTCTATTATATTATGACAGACCAGCTAGATCTACTGTCTCTATTATAAAATGACAGACCAGGTAGATATACTGTCTCTATTATATTATGACAGACCAGCTAGATCTACTGTCTCTATTATATTTTGACAGACCAGCTAGATCTACTGTCTCTATTATATTATGACAGACCAGCTAGATCTACTGTCTCTATTATATTTTGACAGACCAGGTAGATCTACTGTCCCTATTATACTATGACAGACCAGCTAGATCTACTGTCTCTATTATATTATGACAGACCAGCTAGATTTACTGTCTCTATTATATTATGACAGACCAGCTAGATCTACTGTCTCTATTATAAAATGACAGACCAGGTAGATATACTGTCTCTATTATATTATGACAGACCAGCTAGATCTACTGTCTCTATTATATTTTGACAGACCAGCTAGATCTACTGTCTCTATTATATTTTGACAGACCAGCTAGATCTACTGTCTCTATTATATTATGACAGACCAACTAAATCTACTGTCTCTATTATATTATGACAGACCAGCTAGATCTACTGTCTCTATTATATTATGACAGACCAGCTAGATCTACTGTCTCTATTATAAAATGACAGACCAGGTAGATATACTGTCTCTATTATATTATGACAGACCAGCTAGATCTACTGTCTCTATTATATTTTGACAGACCAGCTAGATCTACTGTCTCTATTATATTATGACAGACCAGCTAGATCTACTGTCTCTATTATATTATGACAGACCAACTAAATCTACTGTCTCTATTATATTTTGACGGACCAGGTAGATCTACTGTCTCTATTATATTATGACAGCCGAGCTAGATCTACTGTCTCTATTATATTATGACAGACCAGCTAGATCTACTGTCTCTATTATAAAATGACAGACCAAGTAGATATACTGTCTCTATTATATTATGACAGACCAGCTAGATCTACTGTCTCTATTATATTTTGACAGACCAGCTAGATCTACTGTCTCTATTATATTATGACAGACCAGCTAGATCTACTGTCTCTATTATATTATGACAGACCAACTAAATCTGTCTCTATTATATTTTGACAGACCAGGTAGATCTACTGTCTCTATTGTATTATGACAGACCCGCTAGATCTACTGTCTCTATTATATTATGACAGACCAGCTAGATCTACTGTCTCTATTATATTATGACAGACCAGCTAGATCTACTGTCTCTATTATATTTTGACAGACCAGCTAGATGACTGTCTCTATTATATTATGACAGACCAGGTAGATCTACTGTCTCTATTGTAATATGACATTATGACAGACCAGCTAGATATACTGTCTCTATTGTATTATGACAGACCAGCTAGATCTACTATCTCTATTATACTATGACAGACCAGCTAGATCTAGTGTCTCTATTATATTATGACAGGCCAACTAAATCTACTGTCTCTATTATATTTTGACAGACCAGGTAGATCTACTGTCTCTATTATATTATGACAGGCCAACTAAATCTACTGTCTCTATTATATTTTGACAGACCAGGTAGATCTACTGTCTCTATTATATTATGACAGACCAGGTAGATCTACTGTCCCTATTATACTATGACAGACCAGCTAGATCTACTGTCTCTATTATATTATGACAGACCAGCTAGATCTACTGTCTCTATTATATTATGACAGACCAGCTACTGTCTCTATTATAAAATGACAGACCAGGTAGATATACTGTCTCTATTATATTATGACAGACCAGCTAGATCTACTGTCTCTATTATATTTTGACAGACCAGCTAGATCTACTGTCTCTATTATATTATGACAGAACAGGTAGATCTACTGTCTCTATTATATTATGACAGAACAGGTAGATCTACTGTCTCTATTATAAAATGACAGACCAGGTAGATATACTGTCTCTATTATATTTTGACAGACCAGCTAGATCTACTTTCTCTATTATATTTTGACAGACCAGCTAAATCTACTGTCTATTATATTATGACAGACCAGCTAGATCTACTGTCTCTATTATATTATGACAGACTAACTAAATCTACTGTCTCTATTATATTATGACAGACCAGCTAGATCTACTGTCTCTATTATATTATGACAGACCAGCTAGATCTACTGTCTCTATTATAAAATGACAGACCAGGTAGATATACTGTCTCTATTATATTATGACAGACCAGCTAGATCTACTGTCTCTATTATATTTTGACAGACCAGCTAGATCTACTGTCTCTATTATATTATGACAGACCAGCTAGATCTACTGTCTCTATTATATTATGACAGACCAACTAAATCTACTGTCTCTATTATATTTTGACAGACCAGGTAGATCTACTGTCTCTATTGTATTATGACAGACCCGCTAGATCTACTGTCTCTATTATATTATGACAGACCAGCTAGATCTACTGTCTCTATTATATTATGACAGACAAGCTAGATCTATTGTCTCTATTGTAATATGACATTATGACAGACCCGCTAGATCTACTGTCTCTATTGTATTATGACAGACCAGCTAGATCTACTGTCTCTATTATATTATGACAGACCAGCTAGATCTACTGTCTCTATTATATTATGAGAGGCCAACTAAATCTACTGTCTCTATTATATTTTGACAGACCAGGTAGATCTACTGTCTCTATTATATTATGACAGACCAGCTAGATCTACTGTCTCTATTATATTTTGACAGACCAGGTAGATCTACTGTCCCTATTATACTATGACAGCCCAGCTAGATCTACTGTCTCTATTATATTATGACAGACCAGCTGGATCTACTGTCTATTACAAAAATGACAGACCAGGTAGATATACTGTCTCTATTATATTATGACAGACCAGCTAGATCTACTGTCTCTATTATATTTTGACAGACCAGCTAGATCTACTGTCTCTATTATATTATGACAGACCAGCTAGATCTACTGTCTCTATTATATTATGACAGACCAACTAAATCTACTGTCTCTATTATATTTTGACAGACCAGGTAGATCTACTGTCTCTATTGTATTATGACAGACCCACTAGATCTACTGTCTCTATTATATTATGACAGACCAGCTAGATCTACTGTCTCTATTATATTATGACAGACAAGCTAGATCTACTATCTCTATTATATTATGACAGACCAGCTAGATCTAGTGTCTCTATTATATTATGACATTCCAACTAAATCTACTGTCTCTATTATATTTTGACAGACCAGGTAGATCTACTGTCTCTATTATATTATGACAGCCGAGCTAGATCTACTGTCTCTATTATATTATGACAGACCAGCTAGATCTACTGTCTCTATTATAAAATGACAGACCAAGTAGATATACTGTCTCTATTATATTATGACAGACCAGCTAGATCTACTGTCTCTATTATATTTTGACAGACCAGCTAGATCTACTGTCTCTATTATATTATGACAGACCAGCTAGATCTACTGTCTCTATTATATTATGACAGACCAACTAAATCTACTGTCTCTATTATATTTTGACAGACCAGGTAGATCTACTGTCTCTATTGTATTATGACAGACCCGCTAGATCTACTGTCTCTATTATATTATGACAGACCAGCTAGATCTACTGTCTCTATTATATTATGACAGACAAGCTAGATCTATTGTCTCTATTGTAATATGACATTATGACAGACCAGCTAGATCTACTGTCTCTATTATATCATGACAGACCAGCTAGATCTACTATCTCTATTATATTATGACAGACCAGCTAGATCTAGTGTCTCTATTATATTATGAGAGGCCAACTAAATCTACTGTCTCTATTATATTTTGACAGACCAGGTAGATCTACTGTCTCTATTATATTATGACAGACCAGCTAGATCTACTGTCTCTATTATATTTTGACAGACCAGGTAGATCTACTGTCTCTATTATATTATGACAGACCAGGTAGATCTACTGTCCCTATTATACTATGACAGACCAGCTAGATCTACTGTCTCTATTATATTATGACAGACCAGCTAGATCTACTGTCTCTATTATATTATGACAGACCAGCTAGATCTACTGTCTCTATTATAAAATGACAGACCAGGTAGATATACTGTCTCTATTATATTATGACAGACCAGCTAGATCTACTGTCTCTATTATAAAATGACAGACCAGGTAGATATACTGTCTCTATTATATTATGACAGACCAGCTAGATCTACTGTCTCTATTATATTATGACAGACCAGCTAGATCTACTGTCTCTATTATATTATGACAGACCAGCTAGATCTACTGTCTCTATTATATTTTGACAGACCAGGTAGATCTACTGTCCCTATTATACTATGACAGACCAGCTAGATCTACTGTCTCTATTATATTATGACAGACCAGCTAGATTTACTGTCTCTATTATATTATGACAGACCAGCTAGATCTACTGTCTCTATTATAAAATGACAGACCAGGTAGATATACTGTCTCTATTATATTATGACAGACCAGCTAGATCTACTGTCTCTATTATATTTTGACAGACCAGCTAGATCTACTGTCTCTATTATATTTTGACAGACCAGCTAGATCTACTGTCTCTATTATATTATGACAGACCAACTAAATCTACTGTCTCTATTATATTATGACAGACCAGCTAGATCTACTGTCTCTATTATATTATGACAGACCAGCTAGATCTACTGTCTCTATTATAAAATGACAGACCAGGTAGATATACTGTCTCTATTATATTATGACAGACCAGCTAGATCTACTGTCTCTATTATATTTTGACAGACCAGCTAGATCTACTGTCTCTATTATATTATGACAGACCAGCTAGATCTACTGTCTCTATTATATTATGACAGACCAACTAAATCTACTGTCTCTATTATATTTTGACGGACCAGGTAGATCTACTGTCTCTATTATATTATGACAGCCGAGCTAGATCTACTGTCTCTATTATATTATGACAGACCAGCTAGATCTACTGTCTCTATTATAAAATGACAGACCAAGTAGATATACTGTCTCTATTATATTATGACAGACCAGCTAGATCTACTGTCTGTATTATATTTTGACAGACCAGCTAGATCTACTGTCTCTATTATATTATGACAGACCAGCTAGATCTACTGTCTCTATTATATTATGACAGACCAACTAAATCTACTGTCTCTATTATATTTTGACAGACCAGGTAGATCTACTGTCTCTATTGTATTATGACAGACCCGCTAGATCTACTGTCTCTATTATATTATGACAGACCAGCTAGATCTACTGTCTCTATTATATTATGACAGACAAGCTAGATCTATTGTCTCTATTGTAATATGACATTATGACAGACCAGCTAGATATACTGTCTCTATTGTATTATGACAGACCAGCTAGATCTACTATCTCTATTATACTATGACAGACCAGCTAGATCTAGTGTCTCTATTATATTATGACAGGCCAACTAAATCTACTGTCTCTATTATATTTTGACAGACCAGGTAGATCTACTGTCTCTATTATATTATGACAGGCCAACTAAATCTACTGTCTCTATTATATTTTGACAGACCAGGTAGATCTACTGTCTCTATTATATTATGACAGACCAGGTAGATCTACTGTCCCTATTATACTATGACAGACCAGCTAGATCTACTGTCTCTATTATATTATGACAGACCAGCTAGATCTACTGTCTCTATTATATTATGACAGACCAGCTAGATCTACTGTCTCTATTATAAAATGACAGACCAGGTAGATATACTGTCTCTATTATATTATGACAGACCAGCTAGATCTACTGTCTCTATTATATTTTGACAGACCAGCTAGATCTACTGTCTCTATTATATTATGACAGACCAGCTAGATCTACTGTCTCTATTATATTATGACAGACCAGCTAGATCTACTGTCTCTATTATAAAATGACAGACCAGGTAGATATACTGTCTCTATTATATTATGACAGACCAGCTAGATCTACTGTCTCTATTATATTTTGACAGACCAGCTAGATCTACTGTCTCTATTCTATTATGACAGACCAGCTAGATCTACTGTCTCTATTATATTATGACAGACTAACTAAATCTACTGTCTCTATTATATTATGACAGACCAGCTAGATCTACTGTCTCTATTATATTATGACAGACCAGCTAGATCTACTGTCTCTATTATAAAATGACAGACCAGGTAGATATACTGTCTCTATTATATTATGACAGACCAGCTAGATCTACTGTCTCTATTATATTTTGACAGACCAGCTAGATCTACTGTCTCTATTATATTATGACAGACCAGCTAGATCTACTGTCTCTATTATATTATGACAGACCAACTAAATCTACTGTCTCTATTATATTTTGACAGACCAGGTAGATCTACTGTCTCTATTGTATTATGACAGACCCGCTAGATCTACTGTCTCTATTATATTATGACAGACCAGCTAGATCTACTGTCTCTATTATATTATGACAGACAAGCTAGATCTATTGTCTCTATTGTAATATGACATTATGACAGACCCGCTAGATCTACTGTCTCTATTGTATTATGACAGACCAGCTAGATCTACTGTCTCTATTATATTATGACAGACCAGCTAGATCTACTGTCTCTATTATATTATGACAGGCCAACTAAATCTACTGTCTCTATTATATTTTGACAGACCAGGTAGATCTACTGTCTCTATTATATTATGACAGACCAGCTAGATCTACTGTCTCTATTATATTTTGACAGACCAGGTAGATCTACTGTCCCTATTATACTATGACAGCCCAGCTAGATCTACTGTCTCTATTATATTATGACAGACCAGCTGGATCTACTGTCTATTACAAAAATGACAGACCAGGTAGATATACTGTCTCTATTATATTATGACAGACCAGCTAGATCTACTGTCTCTATTATATTTTGACAGACCAGCTAGATCTACTGTCTCTATTATATTATGACAGACCAGCTAGATCTACTGTCTCTATTATATTATGACAGACCAACTAAATCTACTGTCTCTATTATATTTTGACAGACCAGGTAGATCTACTGTCTCTATTGTATTATGACAGACCCACTAGATCTACTGTCTCTATTATATTATGACAGACCAGCTAGATCTACTGTCTCTATTATATTATGACAGACCAGCTAGATCTACTGTCTCTATTATATTATGACAGACCAGCTAGATCTACTGTCTCTATTATAAAATGACAGACCAGGTAGATATACTGTCTCTATTATATTATGACAGACCAGCTAGATCTACTGTCTCTATTATATTTTGACAGACCAGCTAGATCTACTGTCTCTATTATATTATGACAGACCAGCTAGATCTACTGTCTCTATTATATTTTGACAGACCAGGTAGATCTACTGTCCCTATTATACTATGACAGACCAGCTAGATCTACTGTCTCTATTATATTATGACAGACCAGCTAGATTTACTGTCTCTATTATATTATGACAGACCAGCTAGATCTACTGTCTCTATTATAAAATGACAGACCAGGTAGATATACTGTCTCTATTATATTATGACAGACCAGCTAGATCTACTGTCTCTATTATATTTTGACAGACCAGCTAGATCTACTGTCTCTATTATATTATGACAGACCAGCTAGATCTACTGTCTCTATTATATTATGACAGACCAGGTAGATCTACTGTCCCTATTATACTATGACAGACCAGCTAGATCTACTGTCTCTATTATATTATGACAGACCAGCTAGATTTACTGTCTCTATTATATTATGACAGACCAGCTAGATCTACTGTCTCTATTATATTATGACAGACCAGCTAGATCTACTGTCTCTATTATATTTTGACAGACCAGCTAGATCTACTGTCTCTATTATATTATGACAGACCAGCTAGATCTACTGTCTCTATTATATTATGACAGACCAGCTAGATCTACTGTCTCTATTATATTATGACAGACCAGCTAGATCTACTGTCTCTATTATATTATGACAGACCAGCTAGATCTACTGTCTCTATTATAAAATGACAGACCAGGTAGATATACTGTCTCTATTATATTATGACAGACCAGCTAGATCTACTGTCTCTATTATATTTTGACAGACCAGCTAGATCTACTGTCTCTATTATATTATGACAGACCAGCTAGATCTACTGTCTCTATTATATTATGACAGACCAACTACATCTACTGTCTCTATTATATTTTGACGGACCAGGTAGATCTACTGTCTCTATTATATTATGACAGACCAACTAAATCTACTGTCTCTATTATATTATGACAGACCAGCTAGATCTACTGTCTCTATTATATTATGACAGACCAGCTAGATCTACTGTCTCTATTGTATTATGACAGACCCGCTAGATCTACTGTCTCTATTATATTGTGACAGACCAGCTAGATCTACTGTCTCTATTATATTATGACAGACAAGCTAGATCTATTGTCTCTATTGTAATATGACATTATGACAGACCCGCTAGATCTACTGTCTCTATTGTATTATGACAGACCAGCTAGATCTACTATCTCTATTATGTTATGACAGACCAGCTAGATCTAGTGTCTCTATTATATTATGACAGGCCAACTAAATCTACTGTCTCTATTATATTTTGACAGACCAACCAGATCTACTGTCTCTAATATATTATGACAGACCAGCTAGATCTACTGTCTCTATTATATTTTGACAGACCAGGTAGATCTACTGTCCCTATTATACTATGACAGACCAGCTAGATCTACTGTCTCTATTGTATTATGACAGACCAGCTAGATCTACTGTCTCTATTATAAAATGACAGACCAGGTAGATATACTGTCTCTATTATATTATGACAGACCAACTAAATCTACTGTCTCTATTATATTTTGACAGACCAGGTAGATCTACTGTCTCTATTGTATTATGACAGACCCACTAGATCTACTGTCTCTATTATATTTTGACAGACCAGGTAGATCTACTGTCTCTATTATATTATGACAGACAAGCTAGATCTATTGTCTCTATTGTAATATGACATTATGACAGACCAGCTAGATATACTGTCTCTATTGTATTATGACAGACCAGCTAGATCTACTATCTCTATTATACTATGACAGACCAGCTAGATCTAGTGTCTCTATTATATTATGACAGGCCAACTAAATCTACTGTCTCTATTATATTTTGACAGACCAGGTAGATCTACTGTCTCTATTATATTATGACAGGCCAACTAAATCTACTGTCTCTATTATATTTTGACAGACCAGGTAGATCTACTGTCTCTATTATATTATGACAGACCAGGTAGATCTACTGTCCCTATTATACTATGACAGACCAGCTAGATCTACTGTCTCTATTATATTATGACAGACCAGCTAGATCTACTGTCTCTATTATATTATGACAGACCAGCTAGATCTACTGTCTCTATTATAAAATGACAGACCAGGTAGATATACTGTCTCTATTATATTATGACAGACCAGCTAGATCTACTGTCTCTATTATATTTTGACAGACCAGCTAGATCTACTGTCTCTATTATATTATGACAGACCAGCTAGATCTACTGTCTCTATTATATTATGACAGACCAGCTAGATCTACTGTCTCTATTATAAAATGACAGACCAGGTAGATATACTGTCTCTATTATATTATGACAGACCAGCTAGATCTACTGTCTCTATTATATTTTGACAGACCAGCTAGATCTACTGTCTCTATTCTATTATGACAGACCAGCTAGATCTACTGTCTCTATTATATTATGACAGACTAACTAAATCTACTGTCTCTATTATATTATGACAGACCAGCTAGATCTACTGTCTCTATTATATTATGACAGACCAGCTAGATCTACTGTCTCTATTATAAAATGACAGACCAGGTAGATATACTGTCTCTATTATATTATGACAGACCAGCTAGATCTACTGTCTCTATTATATTTTGACAGACCAGCTAGATCTACTGTCTCTATTATATTATGACAGACCAGCTAGATCTACTGTCTCTATTATATTATGACAGACCAACTAAATCTACTGTCTCTATTATATTTTGACAGACCAGGTAGATCTACTGTCTCTATTGTATTATGACAGACCCGCTAGATCTACTGTCTCTATTATATTATGACAGACCAGCTAGATCTACTGTCTCTATTATATTATGACAGACAAGCTAGATCTATTGTCTCTATTGTAATATGACATTATGACAGACCCGCTAGATCTACTGTCTCTATTGTATTATGACAGACCAGCTAGATCTACTGTCTCTATTATATTTTGACAGACCAGGTAGATCTACTGTCTCTATTATATTATGACAGACCAGCTAGATCTACTGTCTCTATTATATTTTGACAGACCAGCTAGATCTACTGTCTCTATTATATTTTGACAGACCAGGTAGATCTACTGTCTCTATTATATTTTGACAGACCAGGTAGATCTACTGTCCCTATTATACTATGACAGCCCAGCTAGATCTACTGTCTCTATTATATTATGACAGACCAGCTGGATCTACTGTCTCTGTTATATTATGACAGACCAGCTAGATCTACTGTCTCTATTTAAAAAATGACAGACCAGGTAGATATACTGTCTCTATTATATTATGACAGACCAGCTAGATCTACTGTCTCTATTATATTTTGACAGACCAGCTAGATCTACTGTCTCTATTATATTATGACAGACCAGCTAGATCTACTGTCTCTATTATATTATGACAGACCAACTAAATCTACTGTCTCTATTATATTTTGACAGACCAGGTAGATCTACTGTCTCTATTGTATTATGACAGACCCACTAGATCTACTGTCTCTATTATATTATGACAGACCAGCTAGATCTACTGTCTCTATTATATTATGACAGACCAGCTAGATCTACTGTCTCTATTATATTATGACAGACCAGCTAGATCTACTGTCTCTATTATAAAATGACAGACCAGGTAGATATACTGTCTCTATTATATTATGACAGACCAGCTAGATCTACTGTCTCTATTATATTTTGACAGACCAGCTAGATCTACTGTCTCTATTATATTATGACAGACCAGCTAGATCTACTGTCTCTATTATATTTTGACAGACCAGGTAGATCTACTGTCCCTATTATACTATGACAGACCAGCTAGATCTACTGTCTCTATTATATTATGACAGACCAGCTAGATCTACTGTCTCTATTATATTATGACAGACCAGCTAGATCTACTGTCTCTATTATAAAATGACAGACCAGGTAGATATACTGTCTCTATTATATTATGACAGACCAGCTAGATCTACTGTCTCTATTATATTTTGACAGACCAGCTAGATCTACTGTCTCTATTATATTATGACAGACCAGCTAGATCTACTGTCTCTATTATATTTTGACAGACCAGGTAGATCTACTGTCTCTATTATATTTTGACAGACCAGGTAGATCTACTGTCTCTATTGTATTATGACAGACCCGCTAGATCTACTGTCTCTATTATATTATGACAGACCAGCTAGATCTACTGTCTCTATTATATTATGACAGACCAGCTAGATCTACTGTCTCTATTATATTTTGACAGACCAGCTAGATCTACTGTCTCTATTATATTATGACAGACCAGCTAGATCTACTGTCTCTATTATATTATGACAGACCAACTAAATCTACTGTCTCTATTATATTATGACAGACCAGCTAGATCTACTGTCTCTATTATATTATGACAGACCAGCTAGATCTACTGTCTCTATTATAAAATGACAGACCAGGTAGATCTACTGTCCCTATTATATTATGACAGACCAGCTAGATCTACTGTCTCTATTATATTTTGACAGACCAGCTAGATCTACTGTCTCTATTATATTATGACAGACCAGCTAGATCTACTGTCTCTATTATATTATGACAGACCAACTACATCTACTGTCTCTATTATATTTTGACAGACCAGGTAGATCTACTGTCTCTATTATATTATGACAGACCAACTAGATCTACTGTCTCTATTATATTATGACAGACCAGCTAGATCTACTGTCTCTATTATATTATGACAGACCAGCTAGATCTACTGTCTCTATTATATTATGACAGACCAGCTAGATCTACTGTCTCTATTATATTATGACAGACCAGCTAGATCTACTGTCTCTATTATATTATGACAGACAAGCTAGATCTATTGTCTCTATTGTAATATGACATTATGACAGACCCGCTAGATCTACTGTCTCTATTGTATTATGACAGACCAGCTAGATCTACTATCTCTATTATATTATGACAGACCAGCTAGATCTAGTGTCTCTATTATATTATGACAGGCCAACTAAATCTACTGTCTCTATTATATTTTGACAGACCAGGTAGATCTACTGTCTCTATTATATTATGACAGACCAGCTAGATCTACTGTCTCTATTATATTTTGACAGACCAGGTAGATCTACTGTCCCTATTATACTATGACAGCCCAGCTAGATCTACTGTCTCTATTATATTATGACAGACCAGCTGGATCTACTGTCTCTATTATATTATGACAGACCAGCTAGATCTACTGTCTCTATTACAAAAATGACAGACCAGGTAGATATACTGTCTCTATTATATTATGACAGGCCAGCTAGATCTACTATCTCTATTATATTATGACAGACCAGCAAGATCTAGTGGCTCTATTATATTATGACAGACCAGCAAGATCTAGTGGCTCTATTATATTATGACAGACCAACTAAATCTACTGTCTCTATTATATTTTGACAGACCAGGTAGATCTACTGTCTCTATTATAAAATGACAGACCAGGTAGATCTACTGTCTCTATTATATTATGACAGACCAGCTAGATCTACTGTCTCTGTTATATTATGACAGACCTGGTAGATACACTGTCTCTATTATATTATGACAGACCAGCTAGATCTACTGTCTCTATTATATTATGACAGACCAACTAAATCTACTGTCTCTATTATATTTTGACGGACCAGGTAGATCTACTGTCTCTATTATATTATGACAGACCAGCTAGATCTACTGTCTCTATTATATTATGACAGACCAGCTCAATCTACTGTCTCTATTATAAAATGACAGACCAGCTAGATCTACTGTCTCTATTATATTATGACAGACCAGCTAGATCTACTGTCTCTATTATATTTTGACAGACCAGCTAGATCTACTGTCTCTATTATATTATGACAGACCAACTAAATCTACTTTCTCTATTATATTATGACAGACCAACTAAATCTACTGTCTCTATTATATTTTGACAGACCAGGTAGATCTACTGTCTCTATTATATTATGACAGACCAGCTAGATCTACTGTCTCTATTATATTATGACAGACCAGGTAGATATACTGTCTCTATTATATTATGACAGACCAGCTAGATCTAATGTCTCTATTATATTTTGACAGACCAGCTAGATCTACTGTCTCTATTATATTATGACAGACCAGCTAGATCTACTGTCTCTATTATATTATGACAGACCAACTAAATCTACTGTCTCTATTATATTTTGACAGACCAGGTAGATCTACTGTCTCTATTGTATTATGACAGACCCGCTAGATCTACTGTCTCTATTATATTATGACAGACCAGCTAGATCTACTGTCTCTATTATATTATGACAGACAAGCTAGATCTATTGTCTCTATTGTAATATGACATTATGACAGACCCGCTAGATCTACTGTCTCTATTGTATTATGACAGACCAGCTAGATCTACTATCTCTATTATATTATGACAGACCAGCTAGATCTAGTGTCTCTATTATATTATGACAGGCCAACTAAATCTACTGTCTCTATTATATTTTGACAGACCAGGTAGATCTACTGTCTCTATTATATTATGACAGACCAGCTACTGTCTCTATTATAAAATGACAGACCAGGTAGATATACTGTCTCTATTATATTATGACAGACCAGCTAGATCTACTGTCTCTATTATATTTTGACAGACCAGCTAGATCTACTGTCTCTATTATATTATGACAGAACAGCTAGATCTACTGTCTCTATTATATTATGACAGACCAGCCAGATCTACTATCTCTATTATATTTTGACAGACAAGCTAGATCTAGTGTCTCTATTATATTATGAGAGGCCAACTAAATCTACTGTCTCTATTATATTTTGACAGACCAGGTAGATCTACTGTCTCTATTATATTATGACAGACCAGCTAGATCTACTGTCTCTATTATATTATGACAGACCAGCTAGATCTACTGTCTCTATTATATTATGACAGACCAGCTAGATCTACTGTCTCTATTATAAAATGACAGACCAGGTAGATATACTGTCTCTATTATATTATGACAGACCAGCTAGATCTACTGTCTCTATTATATTTTGACAGACCAGCTAGATCTACTGTCTCTATTATATTATGACAGACCAGCTAGATCTACTGTCTCTATTATATTATGACAGACCAACTAAATCTACTGTCTCTATTATATTATGACAGACCAGCTAGATCTACTGTCTCTATTATATTATGACAGACCAGCTCAATCTACTGTCTCTATTATAAAATGACAGACCAGCTAGATCTACTGTCTCTATTATATTATGACAGACCAGCTAGATCTACTGTCTCTATTATATTTTGACAGACCAGCTAGATCTACTGTCTCTATTATATTATGACAGACCAGCTAGATCTACTGTCTCTATTATATTATGACAGACCAACTAAATCTACTGTCTCTATTATATTATGACAGACCAGCTAGATCTACTGTCTCTATTATATTATGACAGACCAGCTAGATCTACTGTCTCTATTATAAAATGACAGACCAGGTAGATATACTGTCTCTATTATATTATGACAGACCAGCTAGATCTACTGTCTCTATTATATTTTGACAGACCAGCTAGATCTACTGTCTCTATTATATTATGACAGACCAGCTAGATCTACTGTCTCTATTATATTATGACAGACCAACTAAATCTACTGTCTCTATTATATTTTGACAGACCAGGTAGATCTACTGTCTCTATTGTATTATGACAGACCAGCTAGATCTACTGTCTCTATTATATTATGACAGACCAGCTAGATCTACTGTCTCTATTATATTATGACAGACAAGCTCGATCTATTGTCTCTATTGTAATATGACATTATGACAGACCCGCTAGATCTACTGTCTCTATTGTATTATGACAGACCAGCTAGATCTAGTGTCTCTATTATATTATGAGAGGCCAACTAAATCTACTGTCTCTATTATATTTTGACAGACCAGGTAGATCTACTGTCTCTATTATATTATGACAGACCAGCTAGATCTACTGTCTCTATTATATTTTGACAGACCAGGTAGATCTACTGTCCCTATTATACTATGACAGCCCAGCTAGATCTACTGTCTCTATTATATTATGACAGACCAGCTGGATCTACTGTCTCTATTATATTATGACAGACCAGCTAGATCTACTGTCTCTATTATATTTTGACAGACCAGCTAGATCTACTGTCTCTATTATATTATGACAGACCAACTAAATCTACTGTCTCTATTATATTATGACAGACCAACTAAATCTACTGTCTCTATTATATTTTGACAGACCAGGTAGATCTACTGTCTCTATTGTATTATGACAGACCCACTAGATCTACTGTCTCTATTATATTATGACAGACCAGCTAGATCTACTGTCTCTATTATATTATGACAGACCAGCTAGATCTACTGTCTCTATTATATTATGACAGACCAGCTAGATCTACTGTCTCTATTATAAAATGACAGACCAGGTAGATATACTGTCTCTATTATATTATGACAGACCAGCTAGATCTACTGTCTCTATTATATTTTGACAGACCAGCTAGATCTACTGTCTCTATTATATTATGACAGACCAGCTAGATCTACTGTCTCTATTATATTTTGACAGACCAGGTAGATCTACTGTCCCTATTATACTATGACAGACCAGCTAGATCTACTGTCTCTATTATATTATGACAGACCAGCTAGATCTACTGCCTCTATTATATTATGACAGACCAGCTAGATCTATTGTCTCTATTATAAAATGACAGACCAGGTAGATATACTGTCTCTATTATATTATGACAGACCAGGTAGATCTACTGTCCCTATTATACTATGACAGACCAGCTAGATCTACTGTCTCTATTATATTATGACAGACCAGCTAGATCTACTGCCTCTATTATATTATGACAGACCAGCTAGATCTATTGTCTCTATTATAAAATGACAGACCAGGTAGATATACTGTCTCTATTATATTATGACAGACCAGCTAGATCTACATTTACATTTACATTGAAGTCATTTAGCAGACGCTCTTATCCAGAGCGACTTACAAATTGGTGCATTCACCTTATGACATCCAGTGGAACAGCCACTTTACAATAGTGCATCTAAATCTTTTAAGGGGGGTGAGAAGGATTACTTTATCCTATCCTAGGTATTCCTTAAAGAGGTGGGGTTTCAGGTGTCTCCGGAAGGTGGTGATTGACTCCGCTGTCCTGGCGTCGTGAGGGTTAGGGTTAGGGTTAGGGTTAGGGTTAGGGGTTAGGGTTAGGGTTAGGGTTATGGTTAGAGGGTTAGGGTTAGGGTTAGGGTTAGGGTTAGGTTTCTAGTTTTGAGTCGGTTGATCCACTTCCATCTCTGACACGTGGAAACCGGAGGGGGGAAGGGAGGGGTTGCACTCCACATCATATACGCGCGGGTCGGAGGGTACGGGCGCGGCCGGCCAAAGTTGTAGGCCCCATGGTAGCCCACTTGTAGATTAACCCGTTGGTTGGGTTAAAGGACTGTCTGTCTGTAGGGTTAAGGTTAGGTATGGCTTAAGAATGGTTAAGGTTAGGGTTTAGGGTTAGGGTAAGATATGGTTTTGGTTTCTAGTTTTGAGTCGGTTGATCCACTTCCATCTCTGACACGTGGAAACCGGAGGGGGGAAGGGAGGGGTTGCACTCCACATCATAGGGTTAGGGTTAGGGTTAGGGTTAGGGTTAGGTTTAAGGTTTAAGGTTTAAGGTTAGGGTTAAGTTTAGGTATGGGTTTTGAGATGGTTAAGGTTAGGGTTAGGGTTAGGGTAAGGTATAGAAAAGGTTAAGTTTAGGTAGGTCTGTCACCTCAACTTAGGATCAGGCAAAGCCCTTGAGTTGCGTCCCTTATGCAGGTACGGTCCTCGGTTGGTTGCCATGTGTCCATGTCGAGTGGTATGGTCATGATGTCCAGGTCCGCTGTGTCAACGGAGGTGGAAAGCATAGTGCAACTTAGGAGTTTTTACTCTCTTTCAGATCCTTCTTCTTTAGCTCCATGTTGTCTATGTATCAACCTCAGTGTTCGTCAGTCTTTGGTCCTGGATGTTTTCAATCATGTGTATGATTGGGAGTTATTCCCTTCCAGGATCCTAATTCCAAATCAACCCATGTCTAGTCGAATCCAGCTGGTCTGTATGGGTATACTCGGCGTAGGATCAGGCAAAACCATCGAGTTGCGTACCTTGTGCAGGTCCGGACCTCAGTCGGTTGCCATGTGTCCCTGTCAAGTGGTCAGTCTATAACAGCCAGTGGTTTGAGTAGACAAAGACCAGAAGGCGAGCCCTCTATACGGTTGTCATGCATCCGCCCCTGGAGTCACGTCCTGTGTTTCGGTCGGTGTATGGAGGGTTTGGAAACCGGCAAACCTTCTCTGGCTTACGTATGAAACGTCCGGCAGTAGTAGAAGTTAATTGGGTGTTTCCATTCCAACCATCTCAGTCGTAGGTAATTCAGAGGTTTTGGGTAATAGTGACCAGTGGAATTACTCCCTTCCAGGATCGTAAAGTTTCCAGAGGTATATCATCCCTAGACAGTGAATTGGTTCGTAGTCCAGGTAAAAAATGGTTTGGTTGTCCAGGCTAAGTGCGGCGGGGTAAGGGGTCCCCCAGTGGGTTATTCCCCTGCGGGGTCCGATACCTCGCCAGACATCATCTGGGCACCCCAGGGGTTATTCGGCAGACGCGATCCTCCAGCCGCAGCGCATAACCCAAAAGCCCCTCTTTTGGGTATCCCAACCCGCTAGGAGGAAACACGCGCTACTGAACCTACTGCCAATCCAGATCTAATCTGGGGTAGATAGTGGTCCAGCGCGTTACGTGAGTCTCCCGTGTGTAAGGGGGCTGGGAGGGTTGAGCCGATTGGTCTGCCAACAGGCCCCAGAGGGGTCCCGAAGGAGTCCGGTCTACCATTTCCTCCCGTCTTCTTGCTTGGTGTATGGTTGGGCCTGATTGCTTAGGGTCTACTCGCTGCGGGGGAGTCGACAAAACCGTGCCCCCAGAGTAGTTGGAGAAAAAGGTTCTCGTCCGTTGGGGGTGCTGGTGGGTATCTTCGGTGAGGTAGATTTGGAAGGATGGTGGGATGGTGAAGGTTCTAGGTATATAACATTTAGATATTTAGATTATATTTTGTAGTTTCTTTTCATCAAAAGGTCCATGGTCATGGTAACCCTGAGTTCAAGAAACTTGGAAAATAAAAGTGATATATTTATATATAAATATATAGTTATATCCCTTTTTTTTATTTTTTTTTTTATTATTATTTTTTTTTAAGAAAGTACTTTTTGAGAGTCCATGGGCATGGTAACTCTATGGTGCTATTGAAGGTCTGTTTTTGTGGTCTTAATGACCCCAGATCTTTTGTATGGGATGTGGGGTGTGTAAGGTGCAGGTGCAGTGTCTGTCCGGACGTTCCTCCGCTGTACTGAAAGCCTCAGTGGTGGTCCAGCCGTAGTGGTGGGGGCCTGATGTTCCATTCAGTATCTTTATTCCTGTGTTTTCGGTCCTATTCTTGAGGCGTAGATCCAATGATGCTGGGTTGGTGAGGGTATCGCTTATTAGCTGGGTGTGTTGTTGGGCTGAATGTCGTGGATAAGTCCGGTCCTTGGGGTATCTGTAGGTGGACTTTTTAGCGGAGCTCGGTTCTATGAGTAGATGGCTTGGGAGGGTATGGGACAGGAAGGAGAGTACAGAGGTCACCTCAACACTCTGCCTCTGCTCCGTTCCCTCAATCACCCTGGTCAGGAAAGGTTGGGAGGGTTTGCGACATCCAAAAGGAGTCTGTACCTATGTCAGCCTTGTGAGGGTATGACAAGGTCTCTGGGTCCCCTGGTATGGTGGGGGTGAGCTGTTTTCTTTGAAGGGTTTCTTTGTCTTTGGTTCTTAGTTGATCTTGGGTTGGTGAGATCGGGTTGTCCTGTGTGGTCGGAGTAGGAGAGGGCCTATTATGCCCTTCGTAGAAGCCTGAACAGGGGTCTCTGTGTGAGGTGAAGTCGGCGTTCCAATGATGAGACTGGGCTGCTGGTCAACGCTTTTTATCTGCTGGCCCTTCTGTGCGTTTCTTCTTTCAATTGTTTATGGGAGGTTTGGTGTCTAGAGGGTCCTGGAGTCCCACGGTGTGGGATTAGCTGTGGGTCTAGTTGTCAACTGGGGGATTCATCCTGTGGTTCTGTCCAGCAATCCCATGTTTAGATGGTGTTGACTGGGAAGAGAGTATGGGGGTAGGTGGTAACAGAGTTATAACCTGTTCCTGCTGATTATCATTCCATACCACCCAGGTCTGGGTATGGGATGGAGATGAAAATGCAGAGGCCACCTTAACACTCTGCCTCTGCTCCGTTCCCTCAATCACCCTGGTCAGGGTATGATGTGGGGAAGGTTAGGAGGGTTTGTGTTGCCCAAAAGGAGCCCTTCCCTATGTCAACCTTATGAGGGTATGACCGGGTCTCTGGGTCCCCTGGTATGGTGGGGGTAAGCTGTTTTCTTTGAGGGGTTTCTTTGTCTTTGGTTCTTAGTTGATCTTGGGTTGGTGAGATCGGGTTGTCCTGTGTGGTTGGAGTAGGTGGGAGCCTGTAGTACCATTAGTTGAGGCCTGAACAGGGGTCTCTGTGTGAGGTGAAGTCGGCGTTCCAATGATGAGACTGGGCTGCCGGTCAATGCTTTTTATCTGTTGGTCCTTCTGTGCGTATCTTCTTTCAGTTGTTTTTGGTATCTAGAGGGTCCAGGAGTCCCACGGTGTGGGTCTAGTGGTCAACTGGGGGATTCAGCCTGTGGTTCCACCTAGCAATCCCATGTTTAGATGGGGTTGACTGGGAAGAGAGTATGGAGGTAAGTAGTAACAGAGTTATAACCTGTTCCTGCTGATTATCATTCCATACCACCCAGGTCTGGGTATGGGATGGAGATGAAAATGCAGAGGCCACCTTAACACTCTGCCTCTGCTCCGTTCCCTCAATCACCCTGGTCAGGGTATGATGTGGGGGAAGGTTAGGAGGGTTTGTGTTGCCCAAAAAGAGCCCTTCCCTATGTCAATCTTATGAGGATATGACCGGGTCTCTGGGTCCTCTGGTATGGTGGGGGTAAGCTGTGCGACGATCCTATGATGAGACTAGGTTGCCGGTCGAAACTCTTATTCGGCCGGACCCTCTGTGCGTCTCTTTCAAAAAATGTAGAGGGTCTATGTAGATAACTATGCCCCGTCGAAATTGTTTGGGCTTGTATTGTGATGAAGTAGGGGGTCTGAGTAGCCATCAGAGTGCCCAGGGTCATCGCTGTCCTGTAGATCTTCCGTGTGTGTGTCCCTGTGTAAAACTGAAAGTAAGGAGAGAGAAAAGTACAAAGGAAATTGAGTAGCCAAAAGGAGATACCCCCGAAGTCCGTGTGGAACCTGCCTTCCTTACAGCATCACAACGGATCTAGGGGCAGCCCAGCCACGACGCGTTTCTGCTTTGCTCAGCTTCATCAGGTGGCAGGGAGAAAAAATGTGCAAAAATAGGTGCACTTGGTCGTAGTACGGTAAAAAGGCCGTATTTTGGACCGGAAAAATAAGGATGTGGGTGTATGTGTGGTTGAGGCTCGAAGGTCTAGAAGGTCTATGAAGGTCCGTCGTAGGAGTACCTATATGGGGGAGGAAGTAGTGGGGTTTAGGGTACAGACCGAATTAACGATGTAGCGGAAAGCTGTAGGCTTCTTTTCCTCCGGGAGGAGAAGGGGTAGGGCGGAGAGGGGGTAGGGGATGAGAGGTGCAGAGTGCCCGCTGGTATCTAGATCCTGGTGAGGTGTCTTTATTTAGGGAGTAGCATATAGCTAGAGCCCAGTCGTTCCGATGAGATGCCTGTAGAGAGTACAGGGCCCCAGCTGATGTCTTGATCCAGGTGAGGTGTTTGGGGGGTAGCATATAGTTAGGGCCCAGGGGGTATGAGGCCCCAACTTGATGTCTGGATCCAGGTGAAGTGTCTTTGAGGGAGTAGCATGTAGCTAGAGCCCAAGGGGTTAGGGGTTAGGGTTAGGGTTAGGGTTAGCCCAAGGGGTGTGTGAAGTCCCAGCTTGATGTCTTGATCTCGATGAGGTGTCTTCTTTAGGGGTATGAGGCCCCAGCTGATATCTTGATCCAGGTGAGGTGTTTGGGGGTAGCATATAGTTAGGGCCCAGGGGGTATGAGGCCCCAACTTGATGTCTGGATCCTGGTGAAGTGTCTTTGAGGGGGTAGCATGTAGCTAGAGCCCCAGGGGGTGTGTGAAGTCCCAGCTTGATGTCTTGATCCCGATGAGGTGTCTTCTTTAGGGGTATGAGGCCCCAACTTGATGTCTGGATCCTGGTGAAGTGTCTTTTAGGGAGCAGCATATAGCTACAGTCCAGGGTTAGGGTTAGGGTTAGGGTTAGGGTTAGGGTTAGGTTTTGAATATAAATGTGTTTCGTTTCAACTAGTTCGTTTTACGGTGCACAGGCCTATCTCCTGTTTATCCCTCCCATGTGTGATAATCTAATCTAATAGGTGTAGTACTTAAAAAAGCCCGTAGATGTCCTCCTAAGACCATAAATAAAACTGAGGTAAGCTCCAAGTTGCCTCTTTTTTTGGATGGCAGTACAGAAGTCAATGTGGTGAGAGATCCATTCAACCATAGTGTTGTTAAATGTGAACATAAACGCCATATTGTGCATTTAAATGGTTTTATTGTTTTGTTAAAGGACAGAAAAACCTAAAAGAGGCAGTGCCAAACTAAAACCAAACAAGACATAAATCTATAGAGAATAAAAATAAATTATGAATAAAACCATGTTCTTCTCCATCCATTTTTCTGTCTGTTAAAACCCATTTTCTAAAACCTCTCGTTCAGGCCATTTGGCGTTATTGTCTGTAGGTGCTGGATCCACTCCCGTTCTACCCTCTTTCGCTGCCCACAGGTCCAGCCTATATGTGCCTGTAACCCTGATATGGTAAGGTGAGTGATGGGATGCTCCTGGAAGTGGGTTATGAGTTCTGTTTGTAGGTGTGCCCTTTTAATGTTATACAGGTGTTGTTTGAGTCTGGTTTCTATGGTGTGTTTGGTTTCTCCAATGTATTGTTTATTGCAAAGTGTGCATGTAATGATATAAATGGTGTTATGTGTGTTCAATGAATAAGATTCTTGTACTGGTGCTGATGTGTGGCTATGTATATTTGTAATGAACTTTATCTGTCGAAAATGGACGTTATGAGGTTTGAGGTCTTGTGGTGGCTTGCTACTGAATCTTGCTTTGGTGAGCATGTCCTTTAAGTTTTTGTTCTTTCTAAATGCTGAGATAATTCTGTATGGTTTGAGTGGTATGTAAGTGTGCTGAACTGTAGAGAAGTTGTGTTTGAATGATTGATGTAGGGGTCTAATTCTATGTGAAAATGTGGTTACTAGGGGGATGATAGTTGTCTGTTGATTGAGTATTGATGACAAAGGAGGGGAGACAGAGGAAGTGTTCCGGTTTAGTGGTTGGTGCAGATCACTTTCCATAGGGGAGTCAGGGTTAGGGTGAGGGAGGGAGATAGGATGAGAACCCTGGTTAGGGTAATGGTACACATTAGGGTTAGGCGTGGGGTTAAGGGAAAGGTTAAGGTTAGGCGTGAGGTTTGAGGAGAGGTTAGGATTAGGCGTGGGGTTTGGGGAGGGGTTAAGGTTAGGTGTGGGGTTACGGGGAAGATTAAGGTTAGGCGTGGGGTTAAGGGAAAGGTTAAGGTTAGGAGTGGGGTTAGGGTTAGGGTTGGGGTTTGGGGAAAGGTTAAGGTTAGGTATGGGGTTAAGGGAAGGGTTAGGCGTGGGGTTTGGGGAGAGGTTAGGGTTAGGCGTGGGGTTTGGGGAGAGGTTAGGGTTAGGTGTGAGGTTGAGGGAAAGGTTAAGGTTGGGCGTGGGGTTAAGGGGAGGGTTAAGGTTAGGTGTGAGGTTTGGGGAGGGGTTAAGGTTAGGAGTAGGGTTGAGGTTAGGGTTAAGAGAGGTGGATGATTTGCTGTGGTCTGTGGGTGTTGGATGAATGGGAGGGAGGGCGGCCAATGTGTTGTTTTTAATAGTTCTTAAAAATCGTTTTGAATATCCTCTTCTTCTAAGTGCGTTGAATAGTATATTTATTGCATAATCCAGGTCTTGCTTGCAAGATGATATCCTGTAGAACCGTATAATTTGTGATTTTATTATTCCCTTAAATGTATGTTTGGGGTGGTAACTGTGTTTATGAAGTAAAGCATGTGTGTCTGTTGGTTTGAAGTAGACTCTAGTGTGTAGTGTTTTCTGTGATTGATTTTGTTGTTACTGAAAAAACTGTTGTGTCTAAGAAGTTGACTTCTTGCGGATGAATTGTGTATTTAACCTTGATGGATGGATGATGACCGTTGAGAATGTTTATAAAATTTGTGAATAACTGGATGTCGTGGGGCCAGGCTCCTATTATGTCATCTAAAAAGCGGTAATAGAAAGTGGGTTGATATGGACACTTGGCCAGTGCCTCTCTCTCCCATTCAGCCATGTATATGTTGGCGTAAGCAGGTGCAAATTTCTTGCCCATAGCTGTTCCCTCCACCTGCAGGTAATATTGGTCATTGAATAAAAAGTCATTACTAGTCAGGCTGATTTCTAATAGTTGTAATATTTCTTTGTCCGGTCTAGTGTTGTCTGGGTATCTCTTAAAGATGTTTCTAATTGCTTGTATTCCTGTTGCTGTATTTATGTTGGTGTATAGGCTATCAATATCTATTGTGAATATGTGTGTATGGGAGGGAACAACTATGGGTCCAATCCTCTCCATGAAGTGGTAGGTGTCCCTGAGGAAGCTGGGGTGCCTAGTGGAGAGAGGGTTGATGTGATGATCTATATATTGTGAAATGTTGTAAGATTCACTATTGCAGTCTGAGACAATCGGTCTGCCAGGAGGAACTTCAAAGGGAATTGTCCATGTCTCCGGTTCCTTGTGTACTTTTAACAGTAAATAGAATAGTCTAGGTCGTGGGGTGTCTGTACCGTAGAGAAAGTCCCGTTGTTTTGCTGTGATGTAGTGTTGGTCGTAGAGTCTTTTATTATTGTCCTTAGCTGTGTCTGTGTCTGTGGTTGTATACTGTTTTCTATATGTTTATAATGTTTGGTGTTTGATAACTGTCTGTTGGCTTCATACATGTATTGATGTTTATCCAATATTACTATTTTTGAACCTTTATCTGCTGGTTTAATGATGATGTGTGGGTTGTTTTTAAGTTGTTGTATTGCCTGTCTTTCTACGTGTGTGAGGTTATCCTCCCTATCTGTGTGAGTCTGATGATTGTGAAGTGTGTTTTTGTCCATTCTAATTAGTCTCCTGATTCTGCCATCTATCTGGGAGGTTTTAGGTTCCCAGGTAGATGGTAAAGTAAATGGTAGGTGATTGTCCTCTGTGTTGTAGTCAAAATAGTCCAACAGTTTAAGTCTTCTATGGTATTTGTGGGTGTCCCTTTGAAGTTCCTCCCAATCAAATTTGTTTGGGCGAGGGATGAATGTCAACCCTCTCTCCAGGAGCTTTACCTGTGCTGCTGTGGGTATGAAAGATTTGGAAAGATTCATGATATTAGTTGTTGACCGGTCCGCTGCTCCCCTTGGTGGGGGATCTGCACTGGTTATTGGGGAAGGAGAGAGATTGCAAGAAAAGTTATTTCTATCCAGACTGTGGCTTGTGGTTAATGTAAATTTAACTGTCTACACCAGTGTTGAAAGATGAGGTCTGCTGTGGTGGATGTCCAGTGTATGAGATCTGTTGTTGTGTGAAATGTGTCTTGTGGGATCTCTAATAGGGTTGGGAAGTTAGTGGTGATGTAAGCGTTGATGAGCTTAAGGTTTCTCTTCTGCTGTGGAGTAAGAAGAGGTGAATGGCTGATGACAGGAATGTATATGGTTGCGTTTGGAAATGTTTTCTTTGCCTCCTTGTGCATAACTGACAACTGTTTTAGTGATGTTTGGAATGGGTCATGGTCTTTATTGTTCAGGCCCACTGAGATAACAACCGTCGCTGTGTCTGTGTGTATGGGGGTTTTTTCCAGTACTTTTATGAAGTGATAAAATGTTGCCCCTGGATAACTGTCTACCTGGATGTTGGGGTTATTGAATGGTGGGACCCGGTTGAGATTTGAGTCTCCTATGATGAGTGTTGGTGTATGTCCCTCAATGTTCCAATCTGCTACCTTGTAGTTCGGCCTAGCCTTGTGATAGAAGGGTTTTTGGGAAGGGTGTGTGGGTATAGGCTGTGGTTGGGGTTGGGGTTGAAGGTGGGGCTGTGGTGGGTGTGATGGTGGGTATTTTGAGGCGCCAGTTGTACAGGGACCCTGGACCGGTAGAGGCACAGCTATATTCGTTTTTTGTGGGGGTTCGGATTTGGGAGCTTTGGGGTGTTGCCCATTGTCTTGCCCTTTAGTCCTCGTCATGTGCCCCTTGAATTGCCCTGTCCTTGTCTGTACCCCTTGCCTGGCGCCTCCTGTGGGTGAAAGAGGAGCAGATGTAATTATGTCCCTGAGTAATATTGATACGTTACTCTGTGCTCCTTTGCAGTTAGTGTTTTGTTTAATGGGTGTAGCTGTAAGTGTATCTGTTTCTGTTTGACTATTGGCTGTGTGGTGAACCTGGGCTATGATAGGGGTGACTGCTTTAGGGGTAGGGGTGACTGCTTTAGGGGTAGGGGGGTGACTGCTTTAGGGGTAGGGGTGACTGCTTTAGGGGTAGGGGTGACTGCTTTAGGGGTAGGGGTGACTGCTTTAGGGGTAGGGGTGACTGCTTTAGGGGTAGGGGTGACTGCTTTAGGAGTAGGGGTGACTGCTTTAGGGGTAGGGGTGACTGCTTTAGGAGTAGGGGTGACTGCAAGTGTACAAGTTTCTGTTTGACTGTTGGTTGTGTGGCGAACCTGGGCTATGATAGGGGTGACTGCTTTTGGAATAGGGGTGACTGCTTTAGGAGTAGAGGTGACTGCTTTAGGAGTAGAGGTGACTGCTTTAGGAGTAGAGGTGACTGCTTTAGGAGTAGATGTGACTGCTTTAGGAGTAGGGGTGACTGCTTTAGGAGTAGGGGGGCCCACTGGACTTTTCCATTTCTCCTCTCCAGTTGTGGGGGTTGTAGGGGTTGCTATGTTTCCCTCTCCTTTTTGCTTGGAAAGGGAGGAATCAGCCAGAGTGGGTGTTGGGGGTGGGGAGTGAAGATGTGTTTTGGAGAGAGTCTGTATGTGGAGGTTGTAGGTTTCACTCAGGGTCGGTTGTTTTCCCAGTGATAGTGTCCGTAGGTATGATGGTTGTTTTTTTGGCAGGGGGCGAGGTTTTGATAGAGGTGGAAACTCCTCTGCTGAGGAGAGAAGGGGCACTGGGTTCGGAATTGGAGTTAGTATCGTTGGTCGGGAAATTTGTAGTGGGGTGTGTTCTATTATTGGAAGTGTATGTGGTTGGTCTCCTATTGTGTTGGTCTGTATAGTTATTTGTTGGGGAGAGGAAGTGGCCTGAGGGGGTTTCAGGGTGGTTTCGACTCTAATGATGGTGTGGGTGTCAATTTATGTTTGTACCTCTTATGTGCCCAGCCTGTTGCGATTGTCAGTGCCAGAGTGTTGGGTCTGTTTATTTGTTGTGTAATAGTGTAGGTGATTGACCGGTAATGTGCCTGTAGTATGTTCATGTTGTTTTGCATCCACTGGTGTGTGTGTTCTGTGATAATTTTGTTGTGGTGTTATCTGTGGGTGAAGATGGTTTGATAAAGTTGGTGACACGATGCACCTGTCTCATCATGCCAGTGGGAATGTCTGGTTTTTAAGTGCTTTTTCCACCACCTCCATGTGGTGGGTTGCCTGTATTAATTTAAAATACAGTTTGGCAGTCTGTCTTGTCTCCTCATCTGGGGGTTCGTATCGGCCCGGCCGTCTGTATGCATAGGGTTGGGTTTGTGGTATCCTATCATATGACCTGGTCTTTAGATTCATTAGTGCCTGCATTGTTCCTAAACCCTGAGGCTAAAATACCTAAATACTGCGCTTCCTAGTTAGTACCCTACAATCGGGTTGTTCTCGGTCGAGGAGGACCGGACAGTGTAATTCAAAAAGCAGGGCAATACTATATTTAGAAATAGAAGATGTGAAGGCCTGAACAGCACGATACTTTTTGTGCTGCTCAGAGCCAGTCCTTACCGCCTTGTTATTTTGTCTGCCGGGTTTATTGAAGTATGAAGGTAGAGATGAGGTTATGGTTGTTTCTTGATGTTCCCGAACTCCAGGGCTGGGGCTGTGATCCGTTGATCTTTCGCCGTGTTCTTTGCAGACCGGGTTATTGCCATATAGAGATGGAGATGAGGTGTACCGATTGTTTCTTAGGGTTCCCGAATTCAAAGGCTGGGGCAGTAATCAGTTGTTCTTTCTGGGTCCAATCCTGTTAAAAAATCTGGTCCCACAGGTTTAAAATCCCAATTGTTTCCCCAAGTGTCTGTGCACCTTTAGACAATGAGCTCCCCCTTACCCCTCCACATCTTAATTCTAAAACGTAACTTTTAATTATATTGGTTAAAATCAAAAAGGTGATTAAAAGCCAAGCAATGTTAAAATCCACTGTGAAGTCCTGTTAGCAAAGCCCTGACGTTTCGCAGAACTTTCTGCTTCTTCAGAGGGATCTTTTCCTCGACCGAGAACCCTGTATCTTTTAAAGATGGGCGCAATTAGGAGGGAGAGACCCAGCCGCTGCGCCCAAATTGGGCGTTTCTATCTTTCTGTTATCTTATTGGTTCAATTTACCCGCGGGAGATACTCAAAGGCGGGAAATGTATGGCCTTACAAGAGTATATGTTGAGCTCCTCTTTCTTCTGTTTGCTTTTCCGTTCAGTTTCCAGACTTTGTTCTAAATTAACCTAACGATATTCCCAGTCAGATCTTCTGTCAGCTAAATATCCTTTGTCATGATAGTCCCTCATTTATCCCAGTATTTCCCTCTCTGATACTTTACTTCCCTAACTTTCCCTCCCTATTCTGTCCCCGTCTTGTTACTCTGTTCAATTATATTAAATGTTTCTATTATTCTGTATTTCCTTAGTTGTTATTTGTAGTTCTATATGTGAATACAATTCGATCCCTCTAGCACAATGAGACAAATCAAAGAAATAAAAATTAATAACAGTGTTGGGGGAGAGAAGAGTGAATCAATGTTAGATGTTGCTGTGATTCACAGCTATTGCTCTCCCGGTGCGTCCAGATGTGTATGACCCGTGGACAGCGGAGGAGCAACACGCCACCCGGGGAGCAGAAGCCAGCACCTGAGGGCAGTGCTATGCTTGTAGAGGGACAACCCAGGGATGGCACGGGCTAGGGTTAGGTTTTGAATATAAATGTGTTTCGTTTCAACTAGTTCGTTTTACGGTGCACAGGCCTATCTCCTGTTTATCCCTCCCATGTGTGATAATCTAATCTAATAGGTGTAGTACTTAAAAAAGCCCGTAGATGTCCTCCTAAGACCATAAATAAAACTGAGGTAAGCTCCAAGTTGCCTCTTTTTTTGGATGGCAGTACAGAAGTCAATGTGGTGAGAGATCCATTCAACCATAGTGTTGTTAAATGTGAACATAAACGCCATATTGTGCATTTAAATGGTTTTATTGTTTTGTTAAAGGACAGAAAAACCTAAAAGAGGCAGTGCCAAACTAAAACCAAACAAGACATAAATCTATAGAGAATAAAAATAAATTATGAATAAAACCATGTTCTTCTCCATCCATTTTTCTGTCTGTTAAAACCCATTTTCTAAAACCTCTCGTTCAGGCCATTTGGCGTTATTGTCTGTAGGTGCTGGATCCACTCCCGTTCTACCCTCTTTCGCTGCCCACAGGTCCAGCCTATATGTGCCTGTAACCCTGATATGGTAAGGTGAGTGATGGGATGCTCCTGGAAGTGGGTTATGAGTTCTGTTTGTAGGTGTGCCCTTTTAATGTTATACAGGTGTTGTTTGAGTCTGGTTTCTATGGTGTGTTTGGTTTCTCCAATGTATTGTTTATTGCAAAGTGTGCATGTAATGATATAAATGGTGTTATGTGTGTTCAATGAATAAGATTCTTGTACTGGTGCTGATGTGTGGCTATGTATATTTGTAATGAACTTTATCTGTCGAAAATGGACGTTATGAGGTTTGAGGTCTTGTGGTGGCTTGCTACTGAATCTTGCTTTGGTGAGCATGTCCTTTAAGTTTTTGTTCTTTCTAAATGCTGAGATAATTCTGTATGGTTTGAGTGGTATGTAAGTGTGCTGAACTGTAGAGAAGTTGTGTTTGAATGATTGATGTAGGGGTCTAATTCTATGTGAAAATGTGGTTACTAGGGGATGATAGTTGTCTGTTGATTGAGTATTGATGACAAAGGAGGGGAGACAGAGGAAGTGTTCCGGTTTAGTGGTTGGTGCAGATCACTTTCCATAGGGGAGTCAGGGTTAGGGTGAGGGAGGGAGATAGGATGAGAACCCTGGTTAGGGTAATGGTACACATTAGGGTTAGGCGTGGGGTTAAGGGAAAGGTTAAGGTTAGGCGTGAGGTTTGAGGAGAGGTTAGGATTAGGCGTGGGGTTTGGGGAGGGGTTAAGGTTAGGTGTGGGGTTACGGGGAAGATTAAGGTTAGGCGTGGGGTTAAGGGAAAGGTTAAGGTTAGGAGTGGGGTTAGGGTTAGGGTTGGGGTTTGGGGAAAGGTTAAGGTTAGGTATGGGGTTAAGGGAAGGGTTAGGCGTGGGGTTTGGGGAGAGGTTAGGGTTAGGCGTGGGGTTTGGGGAGAGGTTAGGGTTAGGTGTGAGGTTGAGGGAAAGGTTAAGGTTGGGCGTGGGGTTAAGGGGAGGGTTAAGGTTAGGTGTGAGGTTTGGGGAGGGTTAAGGTTAGGAGTAGGGTTGAGGTTAGGGTTAAGAGAGGTGGATGATTTGCTGTGGTCTGTGGGTGTTGGATGAATGGGAGGGAGGGCGGCCAATGTGTTGTTTTTAATAGTTCTTAAAAATCGTTTTGAATATCCTCTTCTTCTAAGTGCGTTGAATAGTATATTTATTGCATAATCCAGGTCTTGCTTGCAAGATGATATCCTGTAGAACCGTATAATTTGTGATTTTATTATTCCCTTAAATGTATGTTTGGGGTGGTAACTGTGTTTATGAAGTAAAGCATGTGTGTCTGTTGGTTTGAAGTAGACTCTAGTGTGTAGTGTTTTCTGTGATTGATTGTTGTTACTGAAAAAAACTGTTGTGTCTAAGAAGTTGACTTCTTGCGGATGAATTGTGTATTTAACCTTGATGGATGGATGATGACCGTTGAGAATGTTTATAAAATTTGTGAATAACTGGATGTCGTGGGGCCAGGCTCCTATTATGTCATCTAAAAAGCGGTAATAGAAAGTGGGTTGATATGGACACTTGGCCAGTGCCTCTCTCTCCCATTCAGCCATGTATATGTTGGCGTAAGCAGGTGCAAATTTCTTGCCCATAGCTGTTCCCTCCACCTGCAGGTAATATTGGTCATTGAATAAAAAGTCATTACTAGTCAGGCTGATTTCTAATAGTTGTAATATTTCTTTGTCCGGTCTAGTGTTGTCTGGGTATCTCTTAAAGATGTTTCTAATTGCTTGTATTCCTGTTGCTGTATTTATGTTGGTGTATAGGCTATCAATATCTATTGTGAATATGTGTGTATGGGAGGGAACAACTATGGGTCCAATCCTCTCCATGAAGTGGTAGGTGTCCCTGAGGAAGCTGGGGTGCCTAGTGGAGAGAGGGTTGATGTGATGATCTATATATTGTGAAATGTTGTAAGATTCACTATTGCAGTCTGAGACAATCGGTCTGCCAGGAGGAACTTCAAAGGGAATTGTCCATGTCTCCGGTTCCTTGTGTACTTTTAACAGTAAATAGAATAGTCTAGGTCGTGGGGTGTCTGTACCGTAGAGAAAGTCCCGTTGTTTTGCTGTGATGTAGTGTTGGTCGTAGAGTCTTTTTATTATTGTCCTTAGCTGTGTCTGTGTCTGTGGTTGTATACTGTTTTCTATATGTTTATAATGTTTGGTGTTTGATAACTGTCTGTTGGCTTCATACATGTATTGATGTTTATCCAATATTACTATTTTTGAACCTTTATCTGCTGGTTTAATGATGATGTGTGGGTTGTTTTTAAGTTGTTGTATTGCCTGTCTTTCTACGTGTGTGAGGTTATCCTCCCTATCTGTGTGAGTCTGATGATTGTGAAGTGTGTTTTTGTCCATTCTAATTAGTCTCCTGATTCTGCCATCTATCTGGGAGGTTTTAGGTTAGGGTTAGGGTTAGGGTTAGCTTAAGGTTTCTCTTCTGCTGTGGGTAAGAAGAGGTGAATGGCTGATGACAGGAATTATGGGTTAGGGTTAGGGTTAGGGTTAGGGTTAGGGTTAGGGGTTAGGGTTAGGGGGTTAGGGTTAGGGTTAGGGTTAGGGTTAGGGTTAGGTTTTGAATATAAATGTGTTTCGTTTCAACTAGTTCGTTTTACGGTGCACAGGCCTATCTCCTGTTTATCCCTCCCATGTGTGATAATCTAATCTAATAGGTGTAGTACTTAAAAAAGCCCGTAGATGTCCTCCTAAGACCATAAATAAAACTGAGGTAAGCTCCAAGTTGCCTCTTTTTTTGGATGGCAGTACAGAAGTCAATGTGGTGAGAGATCCATTCAACCATAGTGTTGTTAAATGTGAACATAAACGCCATATTGTGCATTTAAATGGTTTTATTGTTTTGTTAAAGGACAGAAAAACCTAAAAGAGGCAGTGCCAAACTAAAACCAAACAAGACATAAATCTATAGAGAATAAAAATAAATTATGAATAAAACCATGTTCTTCTCCATCCATTTTTCTGTCTGTTAAAACCCATTTTCTAAAACCTCTCGTTCAGGCCATTTGGCGTTATTGTCTGTAGGTGCTGGATCCACTCCCGTTCTACCCTCTTTCGCTGCCCACAGGTCCAGCCTATATGTGCCTGTAACCCTGATATGGTAAGGTGAGTGATGGGATGCTCCTGGAAGTGGGTTATGAGTTCTGTTTGTAGGTGTGCCCTTTTAATGTTATACAGGTGTTGTTTGAGTCTGGTTTCTATGGTGTGTTTGGTTTCTCCAATGTATTGTTTATTGCAAAGTGTGCATGTAATGATATAAATGGTGTTATGTGTGTTCAATGAATAAGATTCTTGTACTGGTGCTGATGTGTGGCTATGTATATTTGTAATGAACTTTATCTGTCGAAAATGGACGTTATGAGGTTTGAGGTCTTGTGGTGGCTTGCTACTGAATCTTGCTTTGGTGAGCATGTCCTTTAAGTTTTTGTTCTTTCTAAATGCTGAGATAATTCTGTATGGTTTGAGTGGTATGTAAGTGTGCTGAACTGTAGAGAAGTTGTGTTTGAATGATTGATGTAGGGGTCTAATTCTATGTGAAAATGTGGTTACTAGGGGATGATAGTTGTCTGTTGATTGAGTATTGATGACAAAGGAGGGGAGACAGAGGAAGTGTTCCGGTTTAGTGGTTGGTGCAGATCACTTTCCATAGGGGAGTCAGGGTTAGGGTGAGGGAGGGAGATAGGATGAGAACCCTGGTTAGGGTAATGGTACACATTAGGGTTAGGCGTGGGGTTAAGGGAAAGGTTAAGGTTAGGCGTGAGGTTTGAGGAGAGGTTAGGATTAGGCGTGGGGTTTGGGGAGGGGTTAAGGTTAGGTGTGGGTTACGGGGAAGATTAAGGTTAGGCGTGGGGTTAAGGGAAAGGTTAAGGTTAGGAGTGGGGTTAGGGTTAGGGTTGGGGTTTGGGGAAAGGTTAAGGTTAGGTATGGGGTTAAGGGAAGGGTTAGGCGTGGGGTTTGGGGGGGTTAGGGTTAGGCGTGGGGTTTGGGGAGAGGTTAGGGTTAGGCGTGGGGTTTGGGGAGAGGTTAGGGTTAGGTGTGAGGTTGAGGGAAAGGTTAAGGTTGGGCGTGGGGTTAAGGGGAGGGTTAAGGTTAGGTGTGAGGTTTGGGGAGGGGTTAAGGTTAGGAGTAGGGTTGAGGTTAGGGTTAAGAGAGGTGGATGATTTGCTGTGGTCTGTGGGTGTTGGATGAATGGGAGGGAGGGCGGCCAATGTGTTGTTTTTAATAGTTCTTAAAAATCGTTTTGAATATCCTCTTCTTCTAAGTGCGTTGAATAGTATATTTATTGCATAATCCAGGTCTTGCTTGCAAGATGATATCCTGTAGAACCGTATAATTTGTGATTTTATTATTCCCTTAAATGTATGTTTGGGGTGGTAACTGTGTTTATGAAGTAAAGCATGTGTGTCTGTTGGTTTGAAGTAGACTCTAGTGTGTAGTGTTTTCTGTGATTGATTGTTGTTACTGAAAAAAACTGTTGTGTCTAAGAAGTTGACTTCTTGCGGATGAATTGTGTATTTAACCTTGATGGATGGATGATGACCGTTGAGAATGTTTATAAAATTTGTGAATAACTGGATGTCGTGGGGCCAGGCTCCTATTATGTCATCTAAAAAGCGGTAATAGAAAGTGGGTTGATATGGACACTTGGCCAGTGCCTCTCTCTCCCATTCAGCCATGTATATGTTGGCGTAAGCAGGTGCAAATTTCTTGCCCATAGCTGTTCCCTCCACCTGCAGGTAATATTGGTCATTGAATAAAAAGTCATTACTAGTCAGGCTGATTTCTAATAGTTGTAATATTTCTTTGTCCGGTCTAGTGTTGTCTGGGTATCTCTTAAAGATGTTTCTAATTGCTTGTATTCCTGTTGCTGTATTTATGTTGGTGTATAGGCTATCAATATCTATTGTGAATATGTGTGTATGGGAGGGAACAACTATGGGTCCAATCCTCTCCATGAAGTGGTAGGTGTCCCTGAGGAAGCTGGGGTGCCTAGTGGAGAGAGGGTTGATGTGATGATCTATATATTGTGAAATGTTGTAAGATTCACTATTGCAGTCTGAGACAATCGGTCTGCCAGGAGGAACTTCAAAGGGAATTGTCCATGTCTCCGGTTCCTTGTGTACTTTTAACAGTAAATAGAATAGTCTAGGTCGTGGGGTGTCTGTACCGTAGAGAAAGTCCCGTTGTTTTGCTGTGATGTAGTGTTGGTCGTAGAGTCTTTTTATTATTGTCCTTAGCTGTGTCTGTGTCTGTGGTTGTATACTGTTTTCTATATGTTTATAATGTTTGGTGTTTGATAACTGTCTGTTGGCTTCATACATGTATTGATGTTTATCCAATATTACTATTTTTGAACCTTTATCTGCTGGTTTAATGATGATGTGTGGGTTGTTTTTAAGTTGTTGTATTGCCTGTCTTTCTACGTGTGTGAGGTTATCCTCCCTATCTGTGTGAGTCTGATGATTGTGAAGTGTGTTTTTGTCCATTCTAATTAGTCTCCTGATTCTGCCATCTATCTGGGAGGTTTTAGGTTCCCAGGTAGATGGTAAAGTAAATGGTAGGTGATTGTCCTCTGTGTTGTAGTCAAAATAGTCCAACAGTTTAAGTCTTCTATGGTATTTGTGGGTGTCCCTTTGAAGTTCCTCCCAATCAAATTTGTTTGGGCGAGGGATGAATGTCAACCCTCTCTCCAGGAGCTTTACCTGTGCTGCTGTGGGTATGAAAGATTTGGAAAGATTCATGATATTAGTTGTTGACCGGTCCGCTGCTCCCCTTGGTGGGGGATCTGCACTGGTTATTGGGGAAGGAGAGAGATTGCAAGAAAAGTTATTTCTATCCAGACTGTGGCTTGTGGTTAATGTAAATTTAACTGTCTACACCAGTGTTGAAAGATGAGGTCTGCTGTGGTGGATGTCCAGTGTATGAGATCTGTTGTTGTGTGAAATGTGTCTTGTGGGATCTCTAATAGGGTTGGGAAGTTAGTGGTGATGTAAGCGTTGATGAGCTTAAGGTTTCTCTTCTGCTGTGGAGTAAGAAGAGGTGAATGGCTGATGACAGGAATGTATATTGTTGCGTTTGGAAATGTTTTCTTTGCCTCCTTGTGCATAACTGACAACTGTTTTAGTGATGTTTGGAATGGGTCATGGTCTTTATTGTTCAGGCCCACCGAGATAACAACCGTCGCTGTGTCTGTGTGTATGGGGTTTTTTCCAGTACTTTTATGAAGTGATAAAATGTTGCCCCTGGGTAACTGTCTACCTGGATGTTGGGGTTATTGAATGGTGGGACCCGGTTGAGATTTGAGTCTCCTATGATGAGTGTTGGTGTATGTCCCTCAATGTTCCAATCTGCTACCTTGTAGTTCGGCCTAGCCTTGTGATAGAAGGTTTTTGGGAAGGGTGTGTGGGTATAGGCTGTGGTTGGGGTTGGGGTTGAAGGTGGGGCTGTGGTGGGTGTGATGGTGGGTATTTTGAGGCGCCAGTTGTACAGGGACCCTGGACCGGTAGAGGCACAGCTATATTCGTTTTTGTGGGGGTTCGGATTTGGGAGCTTTGGGGTGTTGCCCATTGTCTTGCCCTTTAGTCCTCGTCATGTGCCCCTTGAATTGCCCTGTCCTTGTCTGTACCCCTTGCCTGGCGCCTCCTGTGGGTGAAAGAGGAGCAGATGTAATTATGTCCCTGAGTAATATTGATACGTTACTCTGTGCTCCTTTGCAGTTAGTGTTTTGTTTAATGGGTGTAGCTGTAAGTGTATCTGTTTCTGTTTGACTGTTGGCTGTGTGGTGAACCTGGGCTATGATAGGGGTGACTGCTTTAGGAGTAGGGGTGACTGCTTTAGGAGTAGGGGTGACTGCTTTAGGGGTAGGGGTGACTGCTTTAGGGGTAGGGGTGACTGCTTTAGGGGTAGGGGTGACTGCTTTAGGGGTAGGGGTGACTGCTTTAGGGGTAGGGGTGACTGCTTTAGGGGTAGGGGTGACTGCTTTAGGGGTAGGGGTGACTGCTTTAGGAGTAGGGGTGACTGCTTTAGGAGTAGGGGTGACTGCTTTAGGAGTAGGGGTGACTGCAAGTGTACAAGTTTCTGTTTGACTGTTGGTTGTGTGGCGAACCTGGGCTATGATAGGGGTGACTGCTTTTGGAATAGGGGTGACTGCTTTAGTAGGGTGACTGCTTTAGGAGTAGAGGTGACTGCTTTAGGAGTAGAGGTGACTGCTTTAGGAGTAGAGGTGACTGCTTTAGGAGTAGAGGTGACTGCTTTAGGAGTAGAGTGAGCTTTAGGTGACTGCTTTAGGAGTAGGGGGCCCACTGGACTTTTCCATTTCTCCTCTCCAGTTGTGGGGGTTGTAGGGGTTGCTATGTTTCCCTCTCCTTTTGCTTGGAAAGGAGGAATCAGCCAGAGTGGGTGTTGGGGGTGGGGAGTGAAGATGTGTTTTGGAGAGAGTCTGTATGTGGAGGTTGTAGGTTTCACTCAGGGTCGGTTGTTTTCCCAGTGATAGTGTCCGTAGGTATGATGGTTGTTTTTTTGGCAGGGGGCGAGGTTTTGATAGAGGTGGAAACTCCTCTGCTGAGGAGAGAAGGGGCACTGGGTTCGGAATTGGAGTTAGTATCGTTGGTCGGGAAATTTGTAGTGGGGTGTGTTCTATTATTGGAAGTGTATGTGGTTGGTCTCCTATTGTGTTGGTCTGTATAGTTATTTGTTGGGGAGAGGAAGTGGCCTGAGGGGGTTTCAGGGTGGTTTCGACTCTAATGATGGTGGTGGGTGTCAATTTATGTTTGTACCTCTTATGTGCCCAGCCTGTTGCGATTGTCAGTGCCAGAGTGTTGGGTCTGTTTATTTGTTGTGTAATAGTGTAGGTGATTGACCGGTAATGTGCCTGTAGTATGTTCATGTTGTTTTGCATCCACTGGTGTGTGTTCTGTGATAATTTTGTTGTGGTGTTATCTGTGGGTGAAGATGGTTTGATAAAGTTGGTGACACGATGCACCTGTCTCATCATGCCAGTGGGGAATGTCTGGTTTTTAAGTGCTTTTTCCACCACCTCCATGTGGTGGGTTGCCTGTATTAATTTAAAATACAGTTTGGCAGTCTGTCTTGTCTCCTCATCTGGGGGTTCGTATCGGCCCGGCCGTCTGTATGCATAGGGTTGGGTTTGTGGTATCCTATCATATGACCTGGTCTTTAGATTCATTAGTGCCTGCATTGTTCCTAAACCCTGAGGCTAAAATACCTAAATACTGCGCTTCCTAGTTAGTACCCTACAATCGGGTTGTTCTCGGTCGAGGAGGACCGGACAGTGTAATTCAAAAAAGCAGGGCAATACTATATTTAGAAATAGAAGATGTGAAGGCCTGAACAGCACGATACTTTTTGTGCTGCTCAGAGCCAGTCCTTACCGCCTTGTTATTTTGTCTGCCGGGTTTATTGAAGTATGAAGGTAGAGATGAGGTTATGGTTGTTTCTTGATGTTCCCGAACTCCAGGGCTGGGCTGTGATCCGTTGATCTTTCGCCGTGTTCTTTGCAGACCGGGTTATTGCCATATAGAGATGGAGATGAGGTGTACCGATTGTTTCTTAGGGTTCCCGAATTCAAAGGCTGGGGCAGTAATCAGTTGTTCTTTCTGGGTCCAATCCTGTTAAAAAATCTGGTCCCACAGGTTTAAAATCCCAATTGTTTCCCCAAGTGTCTGTGCACCTTTAGACAATGAGCTCCCCTTACCCCTCCACATCTTAATTCTAAAACGTAACTTTTAATTATATTGGTTAAAATCAAAAAGGTGATTAAAAGCCAAGCAATGTTAAAATCCACTGTGAAGTCCTGTTTGCAAAGCCCTGACGTTTCGCAGAACTTTCTGCTTCTTCAGAGGGATCTTTCCTCGACCGAGAACCCTGTATCTTTTAAAGATGGGCGCAATTAGGAGGGAGAGACCCAGCCGCTGCGCCCAAATTGGGCGTTTCTATCTTTCTGTTATCTTATTGGTTCAATTTACCCGCGGGAGATACTCAAAGGCGGGAAATGTATGGCCTTACAAGAGCTTATATGTTGAGCTCCTCTTTCTTCTGTTTGCTTTTCCGTTCAGTTTCCAGACTTTGTTCTAAATTAACCTAACGATATTCCCAGTCAGATCTTCTGTCAGCTAAATATCCTTTGTCATGATAGTCCCTCATTTATCCCAGTATTTCCCTCTCTGATACTTTACTTCCCTAACTTTCCCTCCCTATTCTGTCCCCGTCTTGTTACTCTGTTCAATTATATTAAATTTTTCTATTATTCTGTATTTCCTTAGTTGTTATTTGTAGTTCTATATGTGAATACAATTCGATCCCTCTAGCACAATGAGACAAATCAAAGAAATAAAAATTAATAACAGTGTTGGGGGAGAGAAGAGTGAATCAATGTTAGATGTTGCTGTGATTCACAGCTATTGCTCTCCCGGTGCGTCCAGATGTGTATGACCCGTGGACAGCGGAGGAGCAACACGCCACCCGGGGAGCAGAAGCCAGCACCTGAGGGCAGTGCTATGCTTGTAGAGGGACAACCCAGGGATGGCACGGGCTAGGGTTAGGTTTTGAATATAAATGTGTTTCGTTTCAACTAGTTCGTTTTACGGTGCACTGGCCTATCTCCTGTTTATCCCTCCCATGTGTGATAATCTAATCTAATAGGTGTAGTACTTAAAAAAGCCCGTAGATGTCCTCCTAAGACCATAAATAAAACTGAGGTAAGCTCCAAGTTGCCTCTTTTTTGGATGGCAGTACAGAAGTCAATGTGGTGAGAGATCCATTCAACCATAGTGTTGTTAAATGTGAACATAAACGCCATATTGTGCATTTAAATGGTTTTATTGTTTTGTTAAAGGACAGAAAAACCTAAAAGAGGCAGTGCCAAACTAAAACCAAACAAGACATAAATCTATAGAGAATAAAAATAAATTATGAATAAAACCATGTTCTTCTCCATCCATTTTTCTGTCTGTTAAAACCCATTTTCTAAAACCTCTCGTTCAGGCCATTTGGCGTTATTGTCTGTAGGTGCTGGATCCACTCCCGTTCTACCCTCTTTCGCTGCCCACAGGTCCAGCCTATATGTGCCTGTAACCCTGATATGGTAAGGTGAGTGATGGGATGCTCCTGGAAGTGGGTTATGAGTTCTGTTTGTAGGTGTGCCCTTTTAATGTTATACAGGTGTTGTTTGAGTCTGGTTTCTATGGTGTGTTTGGTTTCTCCAATGTATTGTTTATTGCAAAGTGTGCATGTAATGATATAAATGGTGTTATGTGTGTTCAATGAATAAGATTCTTGTACTGGTGCTGATGTGTGGCTATGTATATTTGTAATGAACTTTATCTGTCGAAAATGGACGTTATGAGGTTTGAGGTCTTGTGGTGGCTTGCTACTGAATCTTGCTTTGGTGAGCATGTCCTTTAAGTTTTTGTTCTTTCTAAATGCTGAGATAATTCTGTATGGTTTGAGTGGTATGTAAGTGTGCTGAACTGTAGAGAAGTTGTGTTTGAATGATTGATGTAGGGGTCTAATTCTATGTGAAAATGTGGTTACTAGGGGATGATAGTTGTCTGTTGATTGAGTATTGATGACAAAGGAGGGGAGACAGAGGAAGTGTTCCGGTTTAGTGGTTGGTGCAGATCACTTTCCATAGGGGAGTCAGGGTTAGGGTGAGGGAGGGAGATAGGATGAGAACCCTGGTTAGGGTAATGGTACACATTAGGGTTAGGCGTGGGGTTAAGGGAAAGGTTAAGGTTAGGCGTGAGGTTTGAGGAGAGGTTAGGATTAGGCGTGGGGTTTGGGGAGGGGTTAAGGTTAGGTGTGGGGTTACGGGGAAGATTAAGGTTAGGCGTGGGGTTAAGGGAAAGGTTAAGGTTAGGAGTGGGGTTAGGGTTAGGGTTGGGGTTTGGGGAAAGGTTAAGGTTAGGTATGGGGTTAAGGGAAGGGTTAGGCGTGGGGTTTGGGGAGAGGTTAGGGTTAGGCGTGGGGTTTGGGGAGAGGTTAGGGTTAGGCGTGGGGTTTGGGGAGAGGTTAGGGTTAGGTGTGAGGTTGAGGGAAAGGTTAAGGTTGGGCGTGGGGTTAAGGGGAGGGTTAAGGTTAGGTGTGAGGTTTGGGGAGGGGTTAAGGTTAGGAGTAGGGTTGAGGTTAGGGTTAAGAGAGGTGGATGATTTGCTGTGGTCTGTGGGTGTTGGATGAATGGGAGGGAGGGCGGCCAATGTGTTGTTTTTAATAGTTCTTAAAAATCGTTTTGAATATCCTCTTCTTCTAAGTGCGTTGAATAGTATATTTATTGCATAATCCAGGTCTTGCTTGCAAGATGATATCCTGTAGAACCGTATAATTTGTGATTTTATTATTCCCTTAAATGTATGTTTGGGGTGGTAACTGTGTTTATGAAGTAAAGCATGTGTGTCTGTTGGTTTGAAGTAGACTCTAGTGTGTAGTGTTTTCTGTGATTGATTGTTGTTACTGAAAAAAACTGTTGTGTCTAAGAAGTTGACTTCTTGCGGATGAATTGTGTATTTAACCTTGATGGATGGATGATGACCGTTGAGAATGTTTATAAAATTTGTGAATAACTGGATGTCGTGGGGCCAGGCTCCTATTATGTCATCTAAAAAGCGGTAATAGAAAGTGGGTTGATATGGACACTTGGCCAGTGCCTCTCTCTCCCATTCAGCCATGTATATGTTGGCGTAAGCAGGTGCAAATTTCTTGCCCATAGCTGTTCCCTCCACCTGCAGGTAATATTGGTCATTGAATAAAAAGTCATTACTAGTCAGGCTGATTTCTAATAGTTGTAATATTTCTTTGTCCGGTCTAGTGTTGTCTGGGTATCTCTTAAAGATGTTTCTAATTGCTTGTATTCCTGTTGCTGTATTTATGTTGGTGTATAGGCTATCAATATCTATTGTGAATATGTGTGTATGGGAGGGAACAACTATGGGTCCAATCCTCTCCATGAAGTGGTAGGTGTCCCTGAGGAAGCTGGGGTGCCTAGTGGAGAGAGGGTTGATGTGATGATCTATATATTGTGAAATGTTGTAAGATTCACTATTGCAGTCTGAGACAATCGGTCTGCCAGGAGGAACTTCAAAGGGAATTGTCCATGTCTCCGGTTCCTTGTGTACTTTTAACAGTAAATAGAATAGTCTAGGTCGTGGGGTGTCTGTACCGTAGAGAAAGTCCCGTTGTTTTGCTGTGATGTAGTGTTGGTCGTAGAGTCTTTTTATTATTGTCCTTAGCTGTGTCTGTGTCTGTGGTTGTATACTGTTTTCTATATGTTTATAATGTTTGGTGTTTGATAACTGTCTGTTGGCTTCATACATGTATTGATGTTTATCCAATATTACTATTTTTGAACCTTTATCTGCTGGTTTAATGATGATGTGTGGGTTGTTTTTAAGTTGTTGTATTGCCTGTCTTTCTACGTGTGTGAGGTTATCCTCCCTATCTGTGTGAGTCTGATGATTGTGAAGTGTGTTTTTGTCCATTCTAATTAGTCTCCTGATTCTGCCATCTATCTGGGAGGTTTTAGGTTCCCAGGTAGATGGTAAAGTAAATGGTAGGTGATTGTCCTCTGTGTTGTAGTCAAAATAGTCCAACAGTTTAAGTCTTCTATGGTATTTGTGGGTGTCCCTTTGAAGTTCCTCCCAATCAAATTTGTTTGGGCGAGGGATGAATGTCAACCCTCTCTCCAGGAGCTTTACCTGTGCTGCTGTGGGTATGAAAGATTTGGAAAGATTCATGATATTAGTTGTTGACCGGTCCGCTGCTCCCCTTGGTGGGGGATCTGCACTGGTTATTGGGGAAGGAGAGAGATTGCAAGAAAAGTTATTTCTATCCAGACTGTGGCTTGTGGTTAATGTAATTTAACTGTCTACACCAGTGTTGAAAGATGAGGTCTGCTGTGGTGGATGTCCAGTGTATGAGATCTGTTGTTGTGTGAAATGTGTCTTGTGGGATCTCTAATAGGGTTGGGAAGTTAGTGGTGATGTAAGCGTTGATGAGCTTAAGGTTTCTCTTCTGCTGTGGAGTAAGAAGAGGTGAATGGCTGATGACAGGAATGTATATTGTTGCGTTTGGAAATGTTTTCTTTGCCTCCTTGTGCATAACTGACAACTGTTTTAGTGATGTTTGGAATGGGTCATGGTCTTTATTGTTCAGGCCCACCGAGATGACAACCGTCGCTGTGTCTGTGTGTATGGGGTTTTTTCCAGTACTTTTATGAAGTGATAAAATGTTGCCCCTGGGTAACTGTCTACCTGGATGTTGGGGTTATTGAATGGTGGGACCCGGTTGAGATTTGAGTCTCCTATGATGAGTGTTGGTGTATGTCCCTCAATGTTCCAATCTGCTACCTTGTAGTTCGGCCTAGCCTTGTGATAGAAGGGTTTTGGGAAGGGTGTGTGGGTATAGGCTGTGGTTGGGGTTGGGGTTGAAGGTGGGGCTGTGGTGGGTGTGATGGTGGGTATTTTGAGGCGCCAGTTGTACAGGGACCCTGGACCGGTAGAGGCACAGCTATATTCGTTTTTGTGGGGGTTCGGATTTGGGAGCTTTGGGGTGTTGCCCATTGTCTTGCCCTTTAGTCCTCGTCATGTGCCCCTTGAATTGCCCTGTCCTTGTCTGTACCCCTTGCCTGGCGCCTCCTGTGGGTGAAAGAGGAGCAGATGTAATTATGTCCCTGAGTAATATTGATACGTTACTCTGTGCTCCTTTGCAGTTAGTGTTTTGTTTAATGGGTGTAGCTGTAAGTGTATCTGTTTCTGTTTGACTGTTGGCTGTGTGGTGAACCTGGGCTATGATAGGGGTGACTGCTTTAGGAGTAGGGGTGACTGCTTTAGGGGTAGGGGTGACTGCTTTAGGGGTAGGGGTGACTGCTTTAGGGGTAGGGGTGACTGCTTTAGGGGTTGACTGCTTTAGGGGTAGGGGTGACTGCTTTAGGGGTAGGGGTGACTGCTTTAGGGGTAGGGGTGACTGCTTTAGGGGTAGGGGTGACTGCTTTAGGGGTAGGGGTGACTGCTTTAGGAGTAGGGGTGACTGCTTTAGGAGTAGGGGTGACTGCTTTAGGAGTAGGGGTGACTGCAAGTGTACAAGTTTCTGTTTGACTGTTGGTTGTGTGGCGAACCTGGGCTATGATAGGGGTGACTGCTTTTGGAATAGGGGTGACTGCTTTAGGAGTAGAGGTGACTGCTTTAGGAGTAGAGGTGACTGCTTTAGGAGTAGAGGTGACTGCTTTAGGAGTAGAGGTGACTGCTTTAGGAGTAGATGTGACTGCTTTAGGAGTAGGGGTGACTGCTTTAGGAGTAGGGGGGCCCACTGGACTTTTCCATTTCTCCTCTCCAGTTGTGGGGGTTGTAGGGGTTGCTATGTTTCCCTCTCCTTTTTGCTTGGAAAGGGAGGAATCAGCCAGAGTGGGTGTTGGGGGTGGGGAGTGAAGATGTGTTTTGGAGAGAGTCTGTATGTGGAGGTTGTAGGTTTCACTCAGGGTCGGTTGTTTTCCCAGTGATAGTGTCCGTAGGTATGATGGTTGTTTTTTTGGCAGGGGCGAGGTTTTGATAGAGGTGGAAACTCCTCTGCTGAGGAGAGAAGGGGCACTGGGTTCGGAATTGGAGTTAGTATCGTTGGTCGGGAAATTTGTAGTGGGGTGTGTTCTATTATTGGAAGTGTATGTGGTTGGTCTCCTATTGTGTTGGTCTGTATAGTTATTTGTTGGGGAGAGGAAGTGGTCTGAGGGGGTTTCAGGGTGGTTTCGACTCTAATGATGGTGGTGGGTGTCAATTTATGTTTGTACCTCTTATGTGCCCAGCCTGTTGCGATTGTCAGTGCCAGAGTGTTGGGTCTGTTTATTTGTTGTGTAATAGTGTAGGTGATTGACCGGTAATGTGCCTGTAGTATGTTCATGTTGTTTTGCATCCACTGGTGTGTGTTCTGTGATAATTTTGTTGTGGTGTTATCTGTGGGTGAAGATGGTTTGATAAAGTTGGTGACACGATGCACCTGTCTCATCATGCCAGTGGGGAATGTCTGGTTTTTAAGTGCTTTTTCCACCACCTCCATGTGGTGGGTTGCCTGTATTAATTTAAAATACAGTTTGGCAGTCTGTCTTGTCTCCTCATCTGGGGGTTCGTATCGGCCCGGCCGTCTGTATGCATAGGGTTGGGTTTGTGGTATCCTATCATATGACCTGGTCTTTAGATTCATTAGTGCCTGCATTGTTCCTAAACCCTGAGGCTAAAATACCTAAATACTGCGCTTCCTAGTTAGTACCCTACAATCGGGTTGTTCTCGGTCGAGGAGGACCGGACAGTGTAATTCAAAAAAGCAGGGCAATACTATATTTAGAAATAGAAGATGTGAAGGCCTGAACAGCACGATACTTTTTGTGCTGCTCAGAGCCAGTCCTTACCGCCTTGTTATTTTGTCTGCCGGGTTTATTGAAGTATGAAGGTAGAGATGAGGTTATGGTTGTTTCTTGATGTTCCCGAACTCCAGGGCTGGTGCTGTGATCCGTTGATCTTTCGCCGTGTTCTTTGCAGACCGGGTTATTGCCATATAGAGATGGAGATGAGGTGTACCGATTGTTTCTTAGGGTTCCCGAATTCAAAGGCTGGGGCAGTAATCAGTTGTTCTTTCTGGGTCCAATCCTGTTAAAAAATCTGGTCCCACAGGTTTAAAATCCCAATTGTTTCCCCAAGTGTCTGTGCACCTTTAGACAATGAGCTCCCCTTACCCCTCCACATCTTAATTCTAAAACGTAACTTTTAATTATATTGGTTAAAATCAAAAAGGTGATTAAAAGCCAAGCAATGTTAAAATCCACTGTGAAGTCCTGTTTGCAAAGCCCTGACGTTTCGCAGAACTTTCTGCTTCTTCAGAGGGATCTTTTCCTCGACCGAGAACCCTGTATCTTTTAAAGATGGGCGCAATTAGGAGGGAGAGACCCAGCCGCTGCGCCCAAATTGGGCGTTTCTATCTTTCTGTTATCTTATTGGTTCAATTTACCCGCGGGAGATACTCAAAGGCGGGAAATGTATGGCCTTACAAGAGCTTATATGTTGAGCTCCTCTTTCTTCTGTTTGCTTTTCCGTTCAGTTTCCAGACTTTGTTCTAAATTAACCTAACGATATTCCCAGTCAGATCTTCTGTCAGCTAAATATCCTTTGTCATGATAGTCCCTCATTTATCCCAGTATTTCCCTCTCTGATACTTTACTTCCCTAACTTTCCCTCCCTATTCTGTCCCCGTCTTGTTACTCTGTTCAATTATATTAAATTTTTCTATTATTCTGTATTTCCTTAGTTGTTATTTGTAGTTCTATATGTGAATACAATTCGATCCCTCTAGCACAATGAGACAAATCAAAGAAATAAAAATTAATAACAGTGTTGGGGGAGAGAAGAGTGAATCAATGTTAGATGTTGCTGTGATTCACAGCTATTGCTCTCCCGGTGCGTCCAGATGTGTATGACCCGTGGACAGCGGAGGAGCAACACGCCACCCGGGGAGCAGAAGCCAGCACCTGAGGGCAGTGCTATGCTTGTAGAGGGACAACCCAGGGATGGCACGGGCTAGGGTTAGGTTTTAAATATAAATGTGTTTCGTTTCAACTAGTTCGTTTTACGGTGCACTGGCCTATCTCCTGTTTATCCCTCCCATGTGTGATAATCTAATCTAATAGGTGTAGTACTTAAAAAAGCCCGTAGATGTCCTCCTAAGACCATAAATAAAACTGAGGTAAGCTCCAAGTTGCCTCTTTTTTTGGATGGCAGTACAGAAGTCAATGTGGTGAGAGATTCATTCAACCATAGTGTTGTTAAATGTGAACATAAACGCCATATTGTGCATTTAAATGGTTTTATTGTTTTGTTAAAGGACAGAAAAACCTAAAAGAGGCAGTGCCAAACTAAAACCAAACAAGACATAAATCTATAGAGAATAAAAATAAATTATGAATAAAACCATGTTCTTCTCCATCCATTTTTCTGTCTGTTAAAACCCATTTTCTAAAACCTCTCGTTCAGGCCATTTGGCGTTATTGTCTGTAGGTGCTGGATCCACTCCCGTTCTACCCTCTTTCGCTGCCCACAGGTCCAGCCTATATGTGCCTGTAACCCTGATATGGTAAGGTGAGTGATGGGATGCTCCTGGAAGTGGGTTATGAGTTCTGTTTGTAGGTGTGCCCTTTTAATGTTATACAGGTGTTGTTTGAGTCTGGTTTCTATGGTGTGTTTGGTTTCTCCAATGTATTGTTTATTGCAAAGTGTGCATGTAATGATATAAATGGTGTTATGTGTGTTCAATGAATAAGATTCTTGTACTGGTGCTGATGTGTGGCTATGTATATTTGTAATGAACTTTATCTGTCGAAAATGGACGTTATGAGGTTTGAGGTCTTGTGGTGGCTTGCTACTGAATCTTGCTTTGGTGAGCATGTCCTTTAAGTTTTTGTTCTTTCTAAATGCTGAGATAATTCTGTATGGTTTGAGTGGTATGTAAGTGTGCTGAACTGTAGAGAAGTTGTGTTTGAATGATTGATGTAGGGGTCTAATTCTATGTGAAAATGTGGTTACTAGGGGGATGATAGTTGTCTGTTGATTGAGTATTGATGACAAAGGAGGGGAGACAGAGGAAGTGTTCCGGTTTAGTGGTTGGTGCAGATCACTTTCCATAGGGGAGTCAGGGTTAGGGTGAGGGAGGGAGATAGGATGAGAACCCTGGTTAGGGTAATGGTACACATTAGGGTTAGGCGTGGGGTTAAGGGAAAGGTTAAGGTTAGGCGTGAGGTTTGAGGAGAGGTTAGGATTAGGCGTGGGGTTTGGGGAGGGGTTAAGGTTAGGTGTGGGGTTACGGGGAAGATTAAGGTTAGGCGTGGGGTTAAGGGAAAGGTTAAGGTTAGGAGTGGGGTTAGGGTTAGGGTTGGGGTTTGGGGAAAGGTTAAGGTTAGGTATGGGGTTAAGGGAAGGGTTAGGCGTGGGGTTTGGGGAGAGGTTAGGGTTAGGCGTGGGGTTTGGGGAGAGGTTAGGGTTAGGCGTGGGGTTTGGGGAGAGGTTAGGGTTAGGTGTGAGGTTGAGGGAAAGGTTAAGGTTGGGCGTGGGGTTAAGGGGAGGGTTAAGGTTAGGTGTGAGGTTTGGGGAGGGGTTAAGGTTAGGAGTAGGGTTGAGGTTAGGGTTAAGAGAGGTGGATGATTTGCTGTGGTCTGTGGGTGTTGGATGAATGGGAGGGAGGGCGGCCAATGTGTTGTTTTTAATAGTTCTTAAAAATCGTTTTGAATATCCTCTTCTTCTAAGTGCGTTGAATAGTATATTTATTGCATAATCCAGGTCTTGCTTGCAAGATGATATCCTGTAGAACCGTATAATTTGTGATTTTATTATTCCCTTAAATGTATGTTTGGGGTGGTAACTGTGTTTATGAAGTAAAGCATGTGTGTCTGTTGGTTTGAAGTAGACTCTAGTGTGTAGTGTTTTCTGTGATTGATTGTTGTTACTGAAAAAAACTGTTGTGTCTAAGAAGTTGACTTCTTGCGGATGAATTGTGTATTTAACCTTGATGGATGGATGATGACCGTTGAGAATGTTTATAAAATTTGTGAATAACTGGATGTCGTGGGGCCAGGCTCCTATTATGTCATCTAAAAAGCGGTAATAGAAAGTGGGTTGATATGGACACTTGGCCAGTGCCTCTCTCTCCCATTCAGCCATGTATATGTTGGCGTAAGCAGGTGCAAATTTCTTGCCCATAGCTGTTCCCTCCACCTGCAGGTAATATTGGTCATTGAATAAAAAGTCATTACTAGTCAGGCTGATTTCTAATAGTTGTAATATTTCTTTGTCCGGTCTAGTGTTGTCTGGGTATCTCTTAAAGATGTTTCTAATTGCTTGTATTCCTGTTGCTGTATTTATGTTGGTGTATAGGCTATCAATATCTATTGTGAATATGTGTGTATGGGAGGGAACAACTATGGGTCCAATCCTCTCCATGAAGTGGTAGGTGTCCCTGAGGAAGCTGGGGTGCCTAGTGGAGAGAGGGTTGATGTGATGATCTATATATTGTGAAATGTTGTAAGATTCACTATTGCAGTCTGAGACAATCGGTCTGCCAGGAGGAACTTCAAAGGGAATTGTCCATGTCTCCGGTTCCTTGTGTACTTTTAACAGTAAATAGAATAGTCTAGGTCGTGGGGTGTCTGTACCGTAGAGAAAGTCCCGTTGTTTTGCTGTGATGTAGTGTTGGTCGTAGAGTCTTTTTATTATTGTCCTTAGCTGTGTCTGTGTCTGTGGTTGTATACTGTTTTCTATATGTTTATAATGTTTGGTGTTTGATAACTGTCTGTTGGCTTCATACATGTATTGATGTTTATCCAATATTACTATTTTTGAACCTTTATCTGCTGGTTTAATGATGATGTGTGGGTTGTTTTTAAGTTGTTGTATTGCCTGTCTTTCTACGTGTGTGAGGTTATCCTCCCTATCTGTGTGAGTCTGATGATTGTGAAGTGTGTTTTTGTCCATTCTAATTAGTCTCCTGATTCTGCCATCTATCTGGGAGGTTTTAGGTTCCCAGGTAGATGGTAAAGTAAATGGTAGGTGATTGTCCTCTGTGTTGTAGTCAAAATAGTCCAACAGTTTAAGTCTTCTATGGTATTTGTGGGTGTCCCTTTGAAGTTCCTCCCAATCAAATTTGTTTGGGCGAGGGATGAATGTCAACCCTCTCTCCAGGAGCTTTACCTGTGCTGCTGTGGGTATGAAAGATTTGGAAAGATTCATGATATTAGTTGTTGACCGGTCCGCTGCTCCCCTTGGTGGGGGATCTGCACTGGTTATTGGGGAAGGAGAGAGATTGCAAGAAAAGTTATTTCTATCCAGACTGTGGCTTGTGGTTAATGTAAATTTAACTGTCTACACCAGTGTTGAAAGATGAGGTCTGCTGTGGTGGATGTCCAGTGTATGAGATCTGTTGTTGTGTGAAATGTGTCTTGTGGGATCTCTAATAGGGTTGGGAAGTTAGTGGTGATGTAAGCGTTGATGAGCTTAAGGTTTCTCTTCTGCTGTGGAGTAAGAAGAGGTGAATGGCTGATGACAGGAATGTATATTGTTGCGTTTGGAAATGTTTTCTTTGCCTCCTTGTGCATAACTGACAACTGTTTTAGTGATGTTTGGAATGGGTCATGGTCTTTATTGTTCAGGCCCACCGAGATGACAACCGTCGCTGTGTCTGTGTGTATGGGGGTTTTTTCCAGTACTTTTATGAAGTGATAAAATGTTGCCCCTGGGTAACTGTCTACCTGGATGTTGGGGTTATTGAATGGTGGGACCCGGTTGAGATTTGAGTCTCCTATGATGAGTGTTGGTGTATGTCCCTCAATGTTCCAATCTGCTACCTTGTAGTTCGGCCTAGCCTTGTGATAGAAGGGTTTTTGGGAAGGGTGTGTGGGTATAGGCTGTGGTTGGGGTTGGGGTTGAAGGTGGGGCTGTGGTGGGTGTGATGGTGGGTATTTTGAGGCGCCAGTTGTACAGGGACCCTGGACCGGTAGAGGCACAGCTATATTCGTTTTTTGTGGGGGTTCGGATTTGGGAGCTTTGGGGTGTTGCCCATTGTCTTGCCCTTTAGTCCTCGTCATGTGCCCCTTGAATTGCCCTGTCCTTGTCTGTACCCCTTGCCTGGCGCCTCCTGTGGGTGAAAGAGGAGCAGATGTAATTATGTCCCTGAGTAATATTGATACGTTACTCTGTGCTCCTTTGCAGTTAGTGTTTTGTTTAATGGGTGTAGCTGTAAGTGTATCTGTTTCTGTTTGACTGTTGGCTGTGTGGTGAACCTGGGCTATGATAGGGGTGACTGCTTTAGGAGTAGGGGTGACTGCTTTAGGGTAGGGGTGACTGCTTTAGGGGTAGGGGTGACTGCTTTAGGGGTAGGGGTGACTGCTTTAGGGGTAGGGGTGACTGCTTTAGGGGTAGGGGTGACTGCTTTAGGGGTAGGGGTGACTGCTTTAGGGGTAGGGGTGACTGCTTTAGGGGTAGGGGTGACTGCTTTAGGAGTAGGGGTGACTGCTTTAGGAGTAGGGGTGACTGCTTTAGGAGTAGGGGTGACTGCAAGTGTACAAGTTTCTGTTTGACTGTTGGTTGTGTGGCGAACCTGGGCTATGATAGGGGTGACTGCTTTTGGAATAGGGGTGACTGCTTTAGGAGTAGAGGTGACTGCTTTAGGAGTAGAGGTGACTGCTTTAGGAGTAGAGGTGACTGCTTTAGGAGTAGAGGTGACTGCTTTAGGAGTAGATGTGACTGCTTTAGGAGTAGGGGTGACTGCTTTAGGAGTAGGGGGGCCCACTGGACTTTTCCATTTCTCCTCTCCAGTTGTGGGGGTTGTAGGGGTTGCTATGTTTCCCTCTCCTTTTTGCTTGGAAAGGAGGAATCAGCCAGAGTGGGTGTTGGGGGTGGGGAGTGAAGATGTGTTTTGGAGAGAGTCTGTATGTGGAGGTTGTAGGTTTCACTCAGGGTCGGTTGTTTTCCCAGTGATAGTGTCCGTAGGTATGATGGTTGTTTTTTTGGCAGGGGGCGAGGTTTTGATAGAGGTGGAAACTCCTCTGCTGAGGAGAGAAGGGGCACTGGGTTCGGAATTGGAGTTAGTATCGTTGGTCGGGAAATTTGTAGTGGGGTGTGTTCTATTATTGGAAGTGTATGTGGTTGGTCTCCTATTGTGTTGGTCTGTATAGTTATTTGTTGGGGAGAGGAAGTGGTCTGAGGGGTTTCAGGGTGGTTTCGACTCTAATGATGGTGGTGGGTGTCAATTTATGTTTGTACCTCTTATGTGCCCAGCCTGTTGCGATTGTCAGTGCCAGAGTGTTGGGTCTGTTTATTTGTTGTGTAATAGTGTAGGTGATTGACCGGTAATGTGCCTGTAGTATGTTCATGTTGTTTTGCATCCACTGGTGTGTGTTCTGTGATAATTTTGTTGTGGTGTTATCTGTGGGTGAAGATGGTTTGATAAAGTTGGTGACACGATGCACCTGTCTCATCATGCCAGTGGGGAATGTCTGGTTTTTAAGTGCTTTTTCCACCACCTCCATGTGGTGGGTTGCCTGTATTAATTTAAAATACAGTTTGGCAGTCTGTCTTGTCTCCTCATCTGGGGGTTCGTATCGGCCCGGCCGTCTGTATGCATAGGGTTGGGTTTGTGGTATCCTATCATATGACCTGGTCTTTAGATTCATTAGTGCCTGCATTGTTCCTAAACCCTGAGGCTAAAATACCTAAATACTGCGCTTCCTAGTTAGTACCCTACAATCGGGTTGTTCTCGGTCGAGGAGGACCGGACAGTGTAATTCAAAAAAGCAGGGCAATACTATATTTAGAAATAGAAGATGTGAAGGCCTGAACAGCACGATACTTTTTGTGCTGCTCAGAGCCAGTCCTTACCGCCTTGTTATTTTGTCTGCCGGGTTTATTGAAGTATGAAGGTAGAGATGAGGTTATGGTTGTTTCTTGATGTTCCCGAACTCCAGGGCTGGTGCTGTGATCCGTTGATCTTTCGCCGTGTTCTTTGCAGACCGGGTTATTGCCATATAGAGATGGAGATGAGGTGTACCGATTGTTTCTTAGGGTTCCCGAATTCAAAGGCTGGGGCAGTAATCAGTTGTTCTTTCTGGGTCCAATCCTGTTAAAAAATCTGGTCCCACAGGTTTAAAATCCCAATTGTTTCCCCAAGTGTCTGTGCACCTTTAGACAATGAGCTCCCCCTTACCCCTCCACATCTTAATTCTAAAACGTAACTTTTAATTATATTGGTTAAAATCAAAAAGGTGATTAAAAGCCAAGCAATGTTAAAATCCACTGTGAAGTCCTGTTTGCAAAGCCCTGACGTTTCGCAGAACTTTCTGCTTCTTCAGAGGGATCTTTTCCTCGACCGAGAACCCTGTATCTTTTAAAGATGGGCGCAATTAGGAGGGAGAGACCCAGCCGCTGCGCCCAAATTGGGCGTTTCTATCTTTCTGTTATCTTATTGGTTCAATTTACCCGCGGGAGATACTCAAAGGCGGGAAATGTATGGCCTTACAAGAGCTTATATGTTGAGCTCCTCTTTCTTCTGTTTGCTTTTCCGTTCAGTTTCCAGACTTTGTTCTAAATTAACCTAACGATATTCCCAGTCAGATCTTCTGTCAGCTAAATATCCTTTGTCATGATAGTCCCTCATTTATCCCAGTATTTCCCTCTCTGATACTTTACTTCCCTAACTTTCCCTCCCTATTCTGTCCCCGTCTTGTTACTCTGTTCAATTATATTAAATGTTTCTATTATTCTGTATTTCCTTAGTTGTTATTTGTAGTTCTATATGTGAATACAATTCGATCCCTCTAGCACAATGAGACAAATCAAAGAAATAAAAATTAATAACAGTGTTGGGGGAGAGAAGAGTGAATCAATGTTAGATGTTGCTGTGATTCACAGCTATTGCTCCCGGTGCGTCCAGATGTGTATGACCCGTGGACAGCGGAGGAGCAACACGCCACCCGGGGAGCAGAAGCCAGCACCTGAGGGCAGTGCTATGCTTGTAGAGGGACAACCCAGGGATGGCACGGGCTAGGGTTAGGTTTTAAATATAAATGTGTTTCGTTTCAACTAGTTCGTTTTACGGTGCACTGGCCTATCTCCTGTTTATCCCTCCCATGTGTGATAATCTAATCTAATAGGTGTAGTACTTAAAAAAGCCCGTAGATGTCCTCCTAAGACCATAAATAAAACTGAGGTAAGCTCCAAGTTGCCTCTTTTTTTGGATGGCAGTACAGAAGTCAATGTGGTGAGAGATTCATTCAACCATAGTGTTGTTAAATGTGAACATAAACGCCATATTGTGCATTTAAATGGTTTTATTGTTTTGTTAAAGGACAGAAAAACCTAAAAGAGGCAGTGCCAAACTAAAACCAAACAAGACATAAATCTATAGAGAATAAAAATAAATTATGAATAAAACCATGTTCTTCTCCATCCATTTTTCTGTCTGTTAAAACCCATTTTCTAAAACCTCTCGTTCAGGCCATTTGGCGTTATTGTCTGTAGGTGCTGGATCCACTCCCGTTCTACCCTCTTTCGCTGCCCACAGGTCCAGCCTATATGTGCCTGTAACCCTGATATGGTAAGGTGAGTGATGGGATGCTCCTGGAAGTGGGTTATGAGTTCTGTTTGTAGGTGTGCCCTTTTAATGTTATACAGGTGTTGTTTGAGTCTGGTTTCTATGGTGTGTTTGGTTTCTCCAATGTATTGTTTATTGCAAAGTGTGCATGTAATGATATAAATGGTGTTATGTGTGTTCAATGAATAAGATTCTTGTACTGGTGCTGATGTGTGGCTATGTATATTTGTAATGAACTTTATCTGTCGAAAATGGACGTTATGAGGTTTGAGGTCTTGTGGTGGCTTGCTACTGAATCTTGCTTTGGTGAGCATGTCCTTTAAGTTTTTGTTCTTTCTAAATGCTGAGATAATTCTGTATGGTTTGAGTGGTATGTAAGTGTGCTGAACTGTAGAGAAGTTGTGTTTGAATGATTGATGTAGGGGTCTAATTCTATGTGAAAATGTGGTTACTAGGGGGATGATAGTTGTCTGTTGATTGAGTATTGATGACAAAGGAGGGGAGACAGAGGAAGTGTTCCGGTTTAGTGGTTGGTGCAGATCACTTTCCAGGGGAGTCAGGGTTAGGGTGAGGGAGGGAGATAGGATGAGAACCCTGGTTAGGGTAATGGTACACATTAGGGTTAGGCGTGGGGTTAAGGGAAAGGTTAAGGTTAGGCGTGAGGTTTGAGGAGAGGTTAGGATTAGGCGTGGGGTTTGGGGAGGGGTTAAGGTTAGGTGTGGGGTTACGGGGAAGATTAAGGTTAGGCGTGGGGTTAAGGGAAAGGTTAAGGTTAGGAGTGGGGTTAGGGTTAGGGTTGGGGTTTGGGGAAAGGTTAAGGTTAGGTATGGGGTTAAGGGAAGGGTTAGGCGTGGGGTTTGGGGAGAGGTTAGGGTTAGGCGTGGGGTTTGGGGAGAGGTTAGGGTTAGGCGTGGGGTTTGGGGAGAGGTTAGGGTTAGGTGTGAGGTTGAGGGAAAGGTTAAGGTTGGGCGTGGGGTTAAGGGGAGGGTTAAGGTTAGGTGTGAGGTTTGGGGAGGGGTTAAGGTTAGGAGTAGGGTTGAGGTTAGGGTTAAGAGAGGTGGATGATTTGCTGTGGTCTGTGGGTGTTGGATGAATGGGAGGGAGGGCGGCCAATGTGTTGTTTTTAATAGTTCTTAAAAATCGTTTTGAATATCCTCTTCTTCTAAGTGCGTTGAATAGTATATTTATTGCATAATCCAGGTCTTGCTTGCAAGATGATATCCTGTAGAACCGTATAATTTGTGATTTTATTATTCCCTTAAATGTATGTTTGGGGTGGTAACTGTGTTTATGAAGTAAAGCATGTGTGTCTGTTGGTTTGAAGTAGACTCTAGTGTGTAGTGTTTTCTGTGATTGATTGTTGTTACTGAAAAAAACTGTTGTGTCTAAGAAGTTGACTTCTTGCGGATGAATTGTGTATTTAACCTTGATGGATGGATGATGACCGTTGAGAATGTTTATAAAATTTGTGAATAACTGGATGTCGTGGGGCCAGGCTCCTATTATGTCATCTAAAAAGCGGTAATAGAAAGTGGGTTGATATGGACACTTGGCCAGTGCCTCTCTCTCCCATTCAGCCATGTATATGTTGGCGTAAGCAGGTGCAAATTTCTTGCCCATAGCTGTTCCCTCCACCTGCAGGTAATATTGGTCATTGAATAAAAAGTCATTACTAGTCAGGCTGATTTCTAATAGTTGTAATATTTCTTTGTCCGGTCTAGTGTTGTCTGGGTATCTCTTAAAGATGTTTCTAATTGCTTGTATTCCTGTTGCTGTATTTATGTTGGTGTATAGGCTATCAATATCTATTGTGAATATGTGTGTATGGGAGGGAACAACTATGGGTCCAATCCTCTCCATGAAGTGGTAGGTGTCCCTGAGGAAGCTGGGGTGCCTAGTGGAGAGAGGGTTGATGTGATGATCTATATATTGTGAAATGTTGTAAGATTCACTATTGCAGTCTGAGACAATCGGTCTGCCAGGAGGAACTTCAAAGGGAATTGTCCATGTCTCCGGTTCCTTGTGTACTTTTAACAGTAAATAGAATAGTCTAGGTCGTGGGGTGTCTGTACCGTAGAGAAAGTCCCGTTGTTTTGCTGTGATGTAGTGTTGGTCGTAGAGTCTTTTTATTATTGTCCTTAGCTGTGTCTGTGTCTGTGGTTGTATACTGTTTTCTATATGTTTATAATGTTTGGTGTTTGATAACTGTCTGTTGGCTTCATACATGTATTGATGTTTATCCAATATTACTATTTTTGAACCTTTATCTGCTGGTTTAATGATGATGTGTGGGTTGTTTTTAAGTTGTTGTATTGCCTGTCTTTCTACGTGTGTGAGGTTATCCTCCCTATCTGTGTGAGTCTGATGATTGTGAAGTGTGTTTTTGTCCATTCTAATTAGTCTCCTGATTCTGCCATCTATCTGGGAGGTTTTAGGTTCCCAGGTAGATGGTAAAGTAAATGGTAGGTGATTGTCCTCTGTGTTGTAGTCAAAATAGTCCAACAGTTTAAGTCTTCTATGGTATTTGTGGGTGTCCCTTTGAAGTTCCTCCCAATCAAATTTGTTTGGGCGAGGGATGAATGTCAACCCTCTCTCCAGGAGCTTTACCTGTGCTGCTGTGGGTATGAAAGATTTGGAAAGATTCATGATATTAGTTGTTGACCGGTCCGCTGCTCCCCTTGGTGGGGGATCTGCACTGGTTATTGGGGAAGGAGAGAGATTGCAAGAAAAGTTATTTCTATCCAGACTGTGGCTTGTGGTTAATGTAAATTTAACTGTCTACACCAGTGTTGAAAGATGAGGTCTGCTGTGGTGGATGTCCAGTGTATGAGATCTGTTGTTGTGTGAAATGTGTCTTGTGGGATCTCTAATAGGGTTGGGAAGTTAGTGGTGATGTAAGCGTTGATGAGCTTAAGGTTTCTCTTCTGCTGTGGAGTAAGAAGAGGTGAATGGCTGATGACAGGAATGTATATTGTTGCGTTTGGAAATGTTTTCTTTGCCTCCTTGTGCATAACTGACAACTGTTTTAGTGATGTTTGGAATGGGTCATGGTCTTTATTGTTCAGGCCCACCGAGATGACAACCGTCGCTGTGTCTGTGTGTATGGGGTTTTTTCCAGTACTTTTATGAAGTGATAAAATGTTGCCCCTGGGTAACTGTCTACCTGGATGTTGGGGTTATTGAATGGTGGGACCCGGTTGAGATTTGAGTCTCCTATGATGAGTGTTGGTGTATGTCCCTCAATGTTCCAATCTGCTACCTTGTAGTTCGGCCTAGCCTTGTGATAGAAGGGTTTTTGGGAAGGGTGTGTGGGTATAGGCTGTGGTTGGGGTTGGGGTTGAAGGTGGGGCTGTGGTGGGTGTGATGGTGGGGTATTTTGAGGCGCCAGTTGTACAGGGACCCTGGACCGGTAGAGGCACAGCTATATTCGTTTTTGTGGGGGTTCGGATTTGGGAGCTTTGGGGTGTTGCCCATTGTCTTGCCCTTTAGTCCTCGTCATGTGCCCCTTGAATTGCCCTGTCCTTGTCTGTACCCCTTGCCTGGCGCCTCCTGTGGGTGAAAGAGGAGCAGATGTAATTATGTCCCTGAGTAATATTGATACGTTACTCTGTGCTCCTTTGCAGTTAGTGTTTTGTTTAATGGGTGTAGCTGTAAGTGTATCTGTTTCTGTTTGACTGTTGGCTGTGTGGTGAACCTGGGCTATGATAGGGGTGACTGCTTTAGGGGTGACTGCTTTAGGAGTAGGGGTGACTGCTTTAGGGGTAGGGGTGACTGCTTTAGGGGTAGGGGTGACTGCTTTAGGGGTAGGGGTGACTGCTTTAGGGGTAGGGGGGGTGACTGCTTTAGGGGTAGGGGTGACTGCTTTAGGGGTAGGGGTGACTGCTTTAGGGGTAGGGGTGACTGCTTTAGGAGTAGGGGTGACTGCTTTAGGAGTAGGGGTGACTGCTTTAGGAGTAGGGGTGACTGCAAGTGTACAAGTTTCTGTTTGACTGTTGGTTGTGTGGCGAACCTGGGCTATGATAGGGGTGACTGCTTTTGGAATAGGGGTGACTGCTTTAGGAGTAGAGGTGACTGCTTTAGGAGTAGAGGTGACTGCTTTAGGAGTAGAGGTGACTGCTTTAGGAGTAGAGGTGACTGCTTTAGGAGTAGATGTGACTGGTTTAGGAGTAGGGGTGACTGCTTTAGGAGTAGGGGGGCCCACTGGACTTTTCCATTTCTCCTCTCCAGTTGTGGGGGTTGTAGGGGTTGCTATGTTTCCCTCTCCTTTTTGCTTGGAAAGGGAGGAATCAGCCAGAGTGGGTGTTGGGGGTGGGGAGTGAAGATGTGTTTTGGAGAGAGTCTGTATGTGGAGGTTGTAGGTTTCACTCAGGGTCGGTTGTTTTCCCAGTGATAGTGTCCGTAGGTATATGGTTGTTTTTTTGGCAGGGGGCGAGGTTTTGATAGAGGTGGAAACTCCTCTGCTGAGGAGAGAAGGGGCACTGGGTTCGGAATTGGAGTTAGTATCGTTGGTCGGGAAATTTGTAGTGGGGTGTGTTCTATTATTGGAAGTGTATGTGGTTGGTCTCCTATTGTGTTGGTCTGTATAGTTATTTGTTGGGGAGAGGAAGTGGTCTGAGGGGGTTTCAGGGTGGTTTCGACTCTAATGATGGTGGTGGGTGTCAATTTATGTTTGTACCTCTTATGTGCCCAGCCTGTTGCGATTGTCAGTGCCAGAGTGTTGGGTCTGTTTATTTGTTGTGTAATAGTGTAGGTGATTGACCGGTAATGTGCCTGTAGTATGTTCATGTTGTTTTGCATCCACTGGTGTGTGTTCTGTGATAATTTTGTTGTGGTGTTATCTGTGGGTGAAGATGGTTTGATAAAGTTGGTGACACGATGCACCTGTCTCATCATGCCAGTGGGGAATGTCTGGTTTTTAAGTGCTTTTTCCACCACCTCCATGTGGTGGGTTGCCTGTATTAATTTAAAATACAGTTTGGCAGTCTGTCTTGTCTCCTCATCTGGGGGTTCGTATCGGCCCGGCCGTCTGTATGCATAGGGTTGGGTTTGTGGTATCCTATCATATGACCTGGTCTTTAGATTCATTAGTGCCTGCATTGTTCCTAAACCCTGAGGCTAAAATACCTAAATACTGCGCTTCCTAGTTAGTACCCTACAATCGGGTTGTTCTCGGTCGAGGAGGACCGGACAGTGTAATTCAAAAAAGCAGGGCAATACTATATTTAGAAATAGAAGATGTGAAGGCCTGAACAGCACGATACTTTTTGTGCTGCTCAGAGCCAGTCCTTACCGCCTTGTTATTTTGTCTGCCGGGTTTATTGAAGTATGAAGGTAGAGATGAGGTTATGGTTGTTTCTTGATGTTCCCGAACTCCAGGGCTGGTGCTGTGATCCGTTGATCTTTCGCCGTGTTCTTTGCAGACCGGGTTATTGCCATATAGAGATGGAGATGAGGTGTACCGATTGTTTCTTAGGGTTCCCGAATTCAAAGGCTGGGGCAGTAATCAGTTGTTCTTTCTGGGTCCAATCCTGTTAAAAAATCTGGTCCCACAGGTTTAAAATCCCAATTGTTTCCCCAAGTGTCTGTGCACCTTTAGACAATGAGCTCCCCTTACCCCTCCACATCTTAATTCTAAAACGTAACTTTTAATTATATTGGTTAAAATCAAAAAGGTGATTAAAAGCCAAGCAATGTTAAAATCCACTGTGAAGTCCTGTTTGCAAAGCCCTGACGTTTCGCAGAACTTTCTGCTTCTTCAGAGGGATCTTTTCCTCGACCGAGAACCCTGTATCTTTTAAAGATGGGCGCAATTAGGAGGGAGAGACCCAGCCGCTGCGCCCAAATTGGGCGTTTCTATCTTTCTGTTATCTTATTGGTTCAATTTACCCGCGGGAGATACTCAAAGGCGGGAAATGTATGGCCTTACAAGAGCTTATATGTTGAGCTCCTCTTTCTTCTGTTTGCTTTTCCGTTCAGTTTCCAGACTTTGTTCTAAATTAACCTAACGATATTCCCAGTCAGATCTTCTGTCAGCTAAATATCCTTTGTCATGATAGTCCCTCATTTATCCCAGTATTTCCCTCTCTGATACTTTACTTCCCTAACTTTCCCTCCCTATTCTGTCCCCGTCTTGTTACTCTGTTCAATTATATTAAATGTTTCTATTATTCTGTATTTCCTTAGTTGTTATTTGTAGTTCTATATGTGAATACAATTCGATCCCTCTAGCACAATGAGACAAATCAAAGAAATAAAAATTAATAACAGTGTTGGGGGAGAGAAGAGTGAATCAATGTTAGATGTTGCTGTGATTCACAGCTATTGCTCTCCCGGTGCGTCCAGATGTGTATGACCCGTGGACAGCGGAGGAGCAACACGCCACCCGGGGAGCAGAAGCCAGCACCTGAGGGCAGTGCTATGCTTGTAGAGGGACAACCCAGGGATGGCACGGGCTAGGGTTAGGTTTTAAATATAAATGTGTTTCGTTTCAACTAGTTCGTTTTACGGTGCACTGGCCTATCTCCTGTTTATCCCTCCCATGTGTGATAATCTAATCTAATAGGTGTAGTACTTAAAAAAGCCCGTAGATGTCCTCCTAAGACCATAAATAAAACTGAGGTAAGCTCCAAGTTGCCTCTTTTTTTGGATGGCAGTACAGAAGTCAATGTGGTGAGAGATTCATTCAACCATAGTGTTGTTAAATGTGAACATAAACGCCATATTGTGCATTTAAATGGTTTTATTGTTTTGTTAAAGGACAGAAAAACCTAAAAGAGGCAGTGCCAAACTAAAACCAAACAAGACATAAATCTATAGAGAATAAAAATAAATTATGAATAAAACCATGTTCTTCTCCATCCATTTTTCTGTCTGTTAAAACCCATTTTCTAAAACCTCTCGTTCAGGCCATTTGGCGTTATTGTCTGTAGGTGCTGGATCCACTCCCGTTCTACCCTCTTTCGCTGCCCACAGGTCCAGCCTATATGTGCCTGTAACCCTGATATGGTAAGGTGAGTGATGGGATGCTCCTGGAAGTGGGTTATGAGTTCTGTTTGTAGGTGTGCCCTTTTAATGTTATACAGGTGTTGTTTGAGTCTGGTTTCTATGGTGTGTTTGGTTTCTCCAATGTATTGTTTATTGCAAAGTGTGCATGTAATGATATAAATGGTGTTATGTGTGTTCAATGAATAAGATTCTTGTACTGGTGCTGATGTGTGGCTATGTATATTTGTAATGAACTTTATCTGTCGAAAATGGACGTTATGAGGTTTGAGGTCTTGTGGTGGCTTGCTACTGAATCTTGCTTTGGTGAGCATGTCCTTTAAGTTTTTGTTCTTTCTAAATGCTGAGATAATTCTGTATGGTTTGAGTGGTATGTAAGTGTGCTGAACTGTAGAGAAGTTGTGTTTGAATGATTGATGTAGGGGTCTAATTCTATGTGAAAATGTGGTTACTAGGGGATGATAGTTGTCTGTTGATTGAGTATTGATGACAAAGGAGGGGAGACAGAGGAAGTGTTCCGGTTTAGTGGTTGGTGCAGATCACTTTCCATAGGGGAGTCAGGGTTAGGGTGAGGGAGGGAGATAGGATGAGAACCCTGGTTAGGGTAATGGTACACATTAGGGTTAGGCGTGGGGTTAAGGGAAAGGTTAAGGTTAGGCGTGAGGTTTGAGGAGAGGTTAGGATTAGGCGTGGGGTTTGGGGAGGGGTTAAGGTTAGGTGTGGGGTTACGGGGAAGATTAAGGTTAGGCGTGGGGTTAAGGGAAAGGTTAAGGTTAGGAGTGGGGTTAGGGTTAGGGTTGGGGTTTGGGGAAAGGTTAAGGTTAGGTATGGGGTTAAGGGAAGGGTTAGGCGTGGGGTTTGGGGAGAGGTTAGGGTTAGGCGTGGGGTTTGGGGAGAGGTTAGGGTTAGGGTGGGGTTTGGGGAGAGGTTAGGGTTAGGTGTGAGGTTGAGGGAAAGGTTAAGGTTGGGCGTGGGGTTAAGGGGAGGGTTAAGGTTAGGTGTGAGGTTTGGGGAGGGGTTAAGGTTAGGAGTAGGGTTGAGGTTAGGGTTAAGAGAGGTGGATGATTTGCTGTGGTCTGTGGGTGTTGGATGAATGGGAGGGAGGGCGGCCAATGTGTTGTTTTTAATAGTTCTTAAAAATCGTTTTGAATATCCTCTTCTTCTAAGTGCGTTGAATAGTATATTTATTGCATAATCCAGGTCTTGCTTGCAAGATGATATCCTGTAGAACCGTATAATTTGTGATTTTATTATTCCCTTAAATGTATGTTTGGGGTGGTAACTGTGTTTATGAAGTAAAGCATGTGTGTCTGTTGGTTTGAAGTAGACTCTAGTGTGTAGTGTTTTCTGTGATTGATTGTTGTTACTGAAAAAAACTGTTGTGTCTAAGTTGAGTTAACTTCTTGCGGATGAATTGTGTATTTAACCTTGATGGATGGATGATGACCGTTGAGAATGTTTATAAAATTTGTGAATAACTGGATGTCGTGGGGCCAGGCTCCTATTATGTCATCTAAAAAGCGGTAATAGAAAGTGGGTTGATATGGACACTTGGCCAGTGCCTCTCTCTCCCATTCAGCCATGTATATGTTGGCGTAAGCAGGTGCAAATTTCTTGCCCATAGCTGTTCCCTCCACCTGCAGGTAATATTGGTCATTGAATAAAAAGTCATTACTAGTCAGGCTGATTTCTAATAGTTGTAATATTTCTTTGTCCGGTCTAGTGTTGTCTGGGTATCTCTTAAAGATGTTTCTAATTGCTTGTATTCCTGTTGCTGTATTTATGTTGGTGTATAGGCTATCAATATCTATTGTGAATATGTGTGTATGGGAGGGAACAACTATGGGTCCAATCCTCTCCATGAAGTGGTAGGTGTCCCTGAGGAAGCTGGGGTGCCTAGTGGAGAGAGGGTTGATGTGATGATCTATATATTGTGAAATGTTGTAAGATTCACTATTGCAGTCTGAGACAATCGGTCTGCCAGGAGGAACTTCAAAGGGAATTGTCCATGTCTCCGGTTCCTTGTGTACTTTTAACAGTAAATAGAATAGTCTAGGTCGTGGGGTGTCTGTACCGTAGAGAAAGTCCCGTTGTTTTGCTGTGATGTAGTGTTGGTCGTAGAGTCTTTTTATTATTGTCCTTAGCTGTGTCTGTGTCTGTGGTTGTATACTGTTTTCTATATGTTTATAATGTTTGGTGTTTGATAACTGTCTGTTGGCTTCATACATGTATTGATGTTTATCCAATATTACTATTTTTGAACCTTTATCTGCTGGTTTAATGATGATGTGTGGGTTGTTTTTAAGTTGTTGTATTGCCTGTCTTTCTACGTGTGTGAGGTTATCCTCCCTATCTGTGTGAGTCTGATGATTGTGAAGTGTGTTTTTGTCCATTCTAATTAGTCTCCTGATTCTGCCATCTATCTGGGAGGTTTTAGGTTCCCAGGTAGATGGTAAAGTAAATGGTAGGTGATTGTCCTCTGTGTTGTAGTCAAAATAGTCCAACAGTTTAAGTCTTCTATGGTATTTGTGGGTGTCCCTTTGAAGTTCCTCCCAATCAAATTTGTTTGGGCGAGGATGAATGTCAACCCTCTCTCCAGGAGCTTTACCTGTGCTGCTGTGGGTATGAAAGATTTGGAAAGATTCATGATATTAGTTGTTGACCGGTCCGCTGCTCCCCTTGGTGGGGGATCTGCACTGGTTATTGGGGAAGGAGAGAGATTGCAAGAAAAGTTATTTCTATCCAGACTGTGGCTTGTGGTTAATGTAAATTTAACTGTCTACACCAGTGTTGAAAGATGAGGTCTGCTGTGGTGGATGTCCAGTGTATGAGATCTGTTGTTGTGTGAAATGTGTCTTGTGGGATCTCTAATAGGGTTGGGAAGTTAGTGGTGATGTAAGCGTTGATGAGCCAGCTTAAGGTTTCTCTTCTGCTGTGGAGTAAGAAGAGGTGAATGGCTGATGACAGGAATGTATATTGTTGCGTTTGGAAATGTTTTCTTTGCCTCCTTGTGCATAACTGACAACTGTTTTAGTGATGTTTGGAATGGGTCATGGTCTTTATTGTTCAGGCCCACCGAGATGACAACCGTCGCTGTGTCTGTGTGTATGGGGGTTTTTTCCAGTACTTTTATGAAGTGATAAAATGTTGCCCCTGGGTAACTGTCTACCTGGATGTTGGGGTTATTGAATGGTGGGACCCGGTTGAGATTTGAGTCTCCTATGATGAGTGTTGGTGTATGTCCCTCAATGTTCCAATCTGCTACCTTGTAGTTCGGCCTAGCCTTGTGATAGAAGGGTTTTTGGGAAGGGTGTGTGGGTATAGGCTGTGGTTGGGGTTGGGGTTGAAGGTGGGGCTGTGGTGGGTGTGATGGTGGGTATTTTGAGGCGCCAGTTGTACAGGGACCCTGGACCGGTAGAGGCACAGCTATATTCGTTTTTGTGGGGTTCGGATTTGGGAGCTTTGGGGTGTTGCCCATTGTCTTGCCCTTTAGTCCTCGTCATGTGCCCCTTGAATTGCCCTGTCCTTGTCTGTACCCCTTGCCTGGCGCCTCCTGTGGGTGAAAGAGGAGCAGATGTAATTATGTCCCTGAGTAATATTGATACATTACTCTGTGCTCCTTTGCAGTTAGTGTTTTGTTTAATGGGTGTAGCTGTAAGTGTATCTGTTTCTGTTTGACTGTTGGCTGTGTGGTGAACCTGGGCTATGATAGGGGTGACTGCTTTAGGAGTAGGGGTGACTGCTTTAGGAGTAGGGGTGACTGCTTTAGGGGTAGGGGTGACTGCTTTAGGGGTAGGGGTGACTGCTTTAGGGGTAGGGGTGACTGCTTTAGGGGTAGGGGTGACTGCTTTAGGGGTAGGGGTGACTGCTTTAGGGGTAGGGGTGACTGCTTTAGGGGTAGGGGTGACTGCTTTAGGAGTAGGGGTGACTGCTTTAGGAGTAGGGGTGACTGCTTTAGGAGTAGGGGTGACTGCAAGTGTACAAGTTTCTGTTTGACTGTTGGTTGTGTGGCGAACCTGGGCTATGATAGGAGTGACTGCTTTTGGAATAGGGGTGACTGCTTTAGGAGTAGAGGTGACTGCTTTAGGAGTAGAGGTGACTGCTTTAGGAGTAGAGGTGACTGCTTTAGGAGTAGAGGTGACTGCTTTAGGAGTAGGGGGGCCCACTGGACTTTTCCATTTCTCCTCTCCAGTTGTGGGGGTTGTAGGGGTTGCTATGTTTCCCTCTCCTTTTTGCTTGGAAAGGGAGGAATCAGCCAGAGTGGGTGTTGGGGGTGGGGAGTGAAGATGTGTTTTGGAGAGAGTCTGTATGTGGAGGTTGTAGGTTTCACTCAGGGTCGGTTGTTTTCCCAGTGATAGTGTCCGTAGGTATGATGGTTGTTTTTTTGGCAGGGGGCGAGGTTTTGATAGAGGTGGAAACTCCTCTGCTGAGGAGAGAAGGGGCACTGGGTTCGGAATTGGAGTTAGTATCGTTGGTCGGGAAATTTGTAGTGGGGTGTGTTCTATTATTGGAAGTGTATGTGGTTGGTCTCCTATTGTGTTGGTCTGTATAGTTATTTGTTGGGGAGAGGAAGTGGTCTGAGGGGGTTTCAGGGTGGTTTCGACTCTAATGATGGTGGTGGGTATCAATTTATGTTTGTACCTCTTATGTGCCCAGCCTGTTGCGATTGTCAGTGCCAGAGTGTTGGGTCTGTTTATTTGTTGTGTAATAGTGTAGGTGATTGACCGGTAATGTGCCTGTAGTATGTTCATGTTGTTTTGCATCCACTGGTGTGTATTCTGTGATAATTTTGTTGTGGTGTTATCTGTGGGTGAAGATGGTTTGATAAAGTTGGTGACACGATGCACCTGTCTCATCATGCCAGTGGGGAATGTCTGGTTTTTAAGTGCTTTTTCCACCACCTCCATGTGGTGGGTTGCCTGTATTAATTTAAAATACAGTTTGGCAGTCTGTCTTGTCTCCTCATCTGGGGGTTCGTATCGGCCCGGCCGTCTGTATGCATAGGGTTGGGTTTGTGGTATCCTATCATATGACCTGGTCTTTAGATTCATTAGTGCCTGCATTGTTCCTAAACCCTGAGGCTAAAATACCTAAATACTGCGCTTCCTAGTTAGTACCCTACAATCGGGTTGTTCTCGGTCGAGGAGGACCGGACAGTGTAATTCAAAAAAGCAGGGCAATACTATATTTAGAAATAGAAGATGTGAAGGCCTGAACAGCACGATACTTTTGTGCTGGGTTAGGGTTAGGGTTAGGGTTAGGGGTTAGGGTTAGGGGTTAGGGGTTAGGGTTAGGGTTAGGGTTAGGGTTAGGGTTAGGGTTAGGGTTAGGGGTTAGGGTTAGGGTTAGGGTTAGGGTTAGGTTTCTAGTTTTGAGTCGGTTGATCCACTTCCATCTCTGACACGTGGAAACCGGAGGGGGGAAGGGAGGGGTTGCACTCCACATCATATACGCGCGGGTCGGAGGGTACGGGCGCGGCCGGCCAAAGTCGTAGGCCCCATGGTAGCCCACTTGTAGGTTAACCCGTTGGTTGGGTTAAAGGACTGTCTGTCTGTAGGGTTAGGGTTAGGTATGGTTTTAGAATGGTTAAGGTGAGGGTTTAGGGTTAGGGTAAGATATGTTTTTTTTAAAGAAGGGTTTACGGTTAGGGTTAAGTTTAGGTATGGGTTTTGGGATGGTTAAGGTTAGGGTTAGGGTTAGGGTAAGGTATAGAAAAGGTTAAGTTTAGGTAGGTCTGTCAACTCAACTTAGGATCAGGCAAAGCCCTTGAGTAGCGTACCTTATGCAGGTCCGGTCCTCGGTTGGTTGCCATGTGTCCATGTCGAGTGGTATGGTCATGGTGTCAAGGTCCGCTATGTCAACGGAAGTGGAAAGCATAGTGCAACCTAGGAGTTTTACTCTCTTTCGGATCCTTCTTTTAGCTCCATGTTGTCTATGTATTCACTTCAGTGTTCGTCAGTCTTTGGTCCTGGATGTTTTCAATCAAGTGTATGATTGGGAGTTATTCCCTTCCAGGATCCTAATTCCAAATCAACCCATGTCTAGTCGAATCCAGCTGGTCTGTATGGGTATACTCGGCGTAGGATCAGGCAAAACCATCGAGTTGCGTACCTTGTGCAGGTCCGGACCTCAGTCGGTGGCCATGTGTCCCTGTCAAGTGGTCAGTCTATAACAGCCAGTGGTTTGAGCAGACAAAAACCCAGAAGGCGAGCCCTCTATACGGTTGTCATGCATCCGCCCCTGGAGTCACGTCCGGTGTTACGGTCGGTGTATGGAGGGTTTAGAAACCGGCAAACCTTCTCTGGCTTACGTATGAAACGTCCGGCAGTAGTAGAAGTTAATTGGGTGTTTCCATTCCCACCATCTCAGTCGTAGGTAATTCAGTGGTTTTGGGCGATAGTGACCAGTGGAATTACTCCCTTCCAGGATCGTAACGTTTCCAGAGGTATATCATCCCTGGACAGTGAATTGGTTCGTAGTCCAGGTAAAAAAAAATGGTTCGGTTGTCCAGGCTAAGTGCGGCGGGGTAAGGGGTCCCCCAGCGGGAAATTCCTCTGCGGGGTCCGATACCTCGCCAGACATTATCTGGGCACCCCAGGGGTTATCCGGCAGACGCGATCCTCCAGCGGCAGCGCATAACCCAAAAGCCCCTCTTTTGGGTATCCCAACCCGCTAGGAGGAAACACGCTACTGAACAAACTGCCAATCCAGATCTAATCTGGGGTAGATAGTGGTCCAGCGCGTTACGTGAGTCTCCCGTGTGTAAGGGGGCTGGGAGGGTTGAGCCGATTGGTCTGCCAACAGAACCCAGAGGGGTCATGGAGGAGTCCGGTCTACCATTTCCTCCCTTCTTCTTGCTTGGTGTATGGTTGGGCCTGCTTGCTTAGGGTCTGCTCGCTGGGGGAGTCGAATAGTCGGGCCCCCAGAGTAGTTGGAGAAAAAGGTTCTCGTCCGTTGGGGGTGCTGGTGGGTATCTACGGTGAGGTAGATTTGGAAGGATGGTAAGATGGTGAGGTTCTTGGGAAATAACATTTAGCTATTTAGATTCTATTTTGTAGTTTCTTTGCATCAAAGGGTCCATGGTCATGGTAACCCTGAGTTCAAGAAACCTGGGAAAAAAATTGGGTTAGGGTTATAAAAATAAAAATATATATTTTTATTTTTTTATATATCATTGTTTATTTATTTTAGTTTATAATGGTATCCTATTGGTCAAGGGTCCATGGTCAAGGAAACTCCAAGAGGACATTAAATGTTTTGTTGAATATAAATTGGTTGTCTAGTGATTATTGGTACAGGATCAAAGGGATCATATAGGATAAATCTAAGGTAAATGTTTAAGAGTCCGTGGTCACGGTATCTCTGAAAGGTAGTAGAGATCTATGTTTACGGTCCTAATGGCCACTAATCTATTTTTAAGGTAGCCTACTGGTAAAAGGGCCCTATCCTGTGATGGCTGAGTGCCAATGTCTCTCAGTCAGTAGGGTTGGGACCAAGGATGGGGTGGGGGCACACATGCATACATACATAAACATGAAAGGGAATGTGCCTATACATATATTTTTAACATATACAAAAGCATACACATACAACACCACGAGTGGTGTGAGGGATAACATACAAAGTCACACTCCACTACATCCTAGTGTGTGCAAATATATATGAGAGCTGTGTAAAAGTCCAATTAAGGAAAGCAAAGTGTAAAATAAAAGGGTAGCCAAAAGGAGTTACCCCCGAAGTCCGTGTGGAATCTGCCTTCCTTACAGTCTCACACGGGTCTAGGGGCAACCCAGCCACGACGCGTTTCTGCCTACTCGGCTTCATCAGGTAGCAGGGAGGAGAATATACAAATAAAATTGAAATAAAAGGTGCAAAAAGTAGTAAAAATGTATGTATGTATATCTACATGTACCGTAGGGTGTACTGTGTAATTTACTTGCCTTGAATGTGGTCCTGGTTGGATGTGTGGAGCGAAATGCTAACTGTCCGGTGGTCTCCTCCTGAGGCTGCAAAGAGAGCTAACTCTCCCGTGTGCGCGTGTGGGAATGCGGTCTAGGTTATTTCGATTGGTCTGTACTGTTACTAGGTAGGACAGCCGCTAACAGGCTGTGGTGTGGAGGAATCAGACATAGGTGAGAGTGGAATGGGGATGCAGTAAAGTGGATGGGCAGTTAGAGTGGAGGTCAAGCACATCTAATAATAATACAATGGAGACCCAATGTGATAAATGTTCAACCTTGTAGTGACACAAGCTTTTCAAATGTTATTTGGTATAAATGAAGGGTGGAGTGTGACAAAACAGAAGACACAATACATTGTAAGGTACAGACAGGGTTAACAACATGAGGTCAGGTACAGATACATGTATACACACACACACATACACAGAGGGGTTGGAACTGGGGTTGCAGTTCGGGTTAGGGAGCCAGGGCTAAGGTCAGAGACGGTGTTGTGAGAGAGTTTTTGTTTTTGGGAAGGCCTCTGTCGTTGATCCCTGTGGGGAATTGTATAGGAGAAGTAGACTCTTTGCTTTTGGGGTGCTGTTTGGGTTGTGGGTGTCCGAGAGGTACCAGGTGAATTTTAAGTAGGACTAGAAGTCCTGGGGGTCAAGAGGAGCCATACGTGGAGTGCCTGTGATGTGTAGAAGTATGATAGATCCTCCTGTGAAAAGTGTGTATTTGACCTACGTGTCACCATTAACTTGTGTGTTAGCGTTGGGAGCGGAGCGGTCTGCTCTGGTAGGGGTTTGGGGTTGGAAATACCCGAAGGTGAGGTTCTGTGGGTCCAGGAAAGGTAGAGGGTAGAGTGGACATCTGTGGGTTCCTATATGATTTTAGTTGGGGTTCTGGGTGACCCATAGGTCTGGTTATAGGTCTTTGAATGTGGTGGAGTTATTTTTCCTCCGATTTTTGTTGAGTCACGTTGCTTATATGCAGTAAGGTGCGATGTGCAGGGAAAAGTAGTGGCCGTGGTTTTAGGTCTTTTTGTGGTGTTAGAGGGTATGAACCTTGTTTCTTTATTGAGGGTAGTAGTAGATAGGGTTACTAGGGGGTGTTCCTTTTACCAGGATCGAAAATGGTGCTGTTTTTATATTTTCTCGTTGGCGCTTGTTAGCGGAGTTTTAGCTTTGATCGCGTTCGTGTCCACTTGGGTTCCCGGATATGCGGTAGATTTGGCTGTTTTGCGGTGTTCAAGTCCACTTGGATTATGGGATGTACGGTTCCGAAAAGGCTTTTTATGCTGTTTCCAGTTTTTTTATGGGTGGGGGTCTAACCTAGGTTTTGGTTTGTTTATGTATGGTGCAGAGGTGTGAGTGGGGTGGACCTATTTTATACTTTTGTTTCTTTTTGCTCCTAAGTTGGAAATACGTTCGTCAGGATGGGTAAAAAGTCTCTT
>NW_026281059.1:0-860 GCF_023373465.1 Oncorhynchus keta
AAAACCGAGGCTACTTAGTCTGCCGATAAGAATATGGTGATTGACAGAGTCGAAAGCCTTGGCCAGGTCGTTGAAGACGGCTGCACAGTACTGTCTTTTATCGATGGCGGTTATGATATCCTTTAGTACCTTGAGCGTGGCTGAGGTGCACCCGTGACCGGCTCGGAAACCAGATTGCACAGCGTGGGATTCGAGATGGTCAGTGATCTGTTTGTTGACTAGGCTTTCGAAGACCTTAGATAGGCAGGATGGATATAGGTCTGTAACAGTTTGGGTCCAGGGTGTCTCCCCCTTTTGAAGAGGGGGATGACTGCGGTAGCTTTCCAATCCTTGGGGATCTCAGATGATATGAAAGAGAGGTTGAACAGGCTGGTAATAGGGGTTGCGTCAATGGCGGCAGATAGTTTCAGAAATAGAGGGTCCAGATTGTCAAGACCAGCTGATTTGTACGGGTCCAGGTTTTGCAGCTCTTTCAGAACATCTGCTATCTGGATTTGGGTAAAGGAGAAGCTGGGGAGGCTTGGGCGAGTAGCTGCGGGGGCGGAGCTGTTGGCCGAGGTTGGAGTAGCCAGGAGGAAGGCATGGCCAGCCGTTGAGAAATGCTTGTTAAAGTTTTCGATTATCATGGATTTATCAGTGGTGACCGTGTTACCGAGCCTCAGTGCAGTGGGCAGCTGGGAGGAGGTGCTCTTGTTCTCCATGGACTTTTCAGTGTCTCAGAACGTTTTGGAGTTAGAGCTACAGGATGCAAATATCTCCTTGAAAACGCTAGCCTTTGCTTTCCTGACTGACTGCGTGTAATGGTTCCTGACTTCCCTGAACAGCTGCATATCACGGGGGCTGTTCGATACTAATGCAGA
>NW_026281060.1:0-6933 GCF_023373465.1 Oncorhynchus keta
GAGAAAGAGACGAGGGAGAGGAACAGAGAGAGAGAAAGAGACGAGGGAGAGGAACAGAGAGAGAGAAAGAGACGAGGGAGAGGAACAGAGAGAGAGAAAGAGACGAGGGAGAGGAACAGAGAGAGAGAAAGAGACGAGGGAGAGGAACAGAGAGAGAGAAAGAGACGAGGGAGAGGAACAGAGAGAGAGAAAGAGACGAGGGAGAGGAACAGAGAGAGAGAGAGAGACGAGGGAGAGGAACAGAGAGAGAGAAAGAGACGAGGGAGAGGAACAGAGAGAGAGAAAGAGACGAGGGAGAGGAACAGAGAGAGAGAGACGAGGGAGAGGAACAGAGAGAGAGAGACGAGGGAGAGGAACAGAGAGAAAGAGACGAGGGAGAGGAACAGAGAGAGAGAAAGAGACGAGGCAGAGAGAGAGAGACGAGGGGAGAGGAACAGAGAGAGAGAAAGAGACGAGGGAGGAGGAACAGAGAGAGAGAAAGAGGCGAGGGAGAGGAACAGAGAGAGAGAGAGACGAGGGAGAGGAACAGAGAGAGAGAAAGAGACGAGGGAGAGGAACAGAGAGAGAGAAAGAGACGAGGGAGAGGAACAGAGAGAGAGAAAGAGGCGAGGGAGAGGAACAGAGAGAGAGAAAGAGACGAGGGAGAGGAACAGAGAGAGAGAAAGAGACGAGGGAGAGGAACAGAGAGAGAGAAAGAGACGAGGGAGAGGAACAGAGAGAGAGAAAGTGACGAGGGAGAGGAACAGAGAGAGAGAAAGAGACGAGGGAGAGGAACAGAGAGAGAGAAAGAGACGAGGGAGAGAGAGAGACGAGGGAGAGAGAGAGAGAAAGAGACGAGGGAGAGGAACAGAGAGAGAAAGAGACGAGGGAGAGAGAGAGACGAGGGAGAGGAACAGAAAGAGAAAGAGAGGGAGAGAGAAATAAAGATAGAGGGGGAGGGAAAGAGAGAGAGAGTCCCTGCTGATCCAGTTAGCAGCAGGTCCCACTGTGAGTCTCACTCAGCACAATGAGCAGAATACCGAGTGTTCTAGAGTCTCACTCAGCACAATGAGCAGAATACCAAGTGTTCTAGAGTCTCACTCAGCACAATGAGCAGAATACCAAGTGTTCTAGAGTCTCACTCAGCACAATGAGCAGAATACCAAGTGTTCTAGAGTCTCGCTCAGCACAATGAGCAGAATACCAAGTGTTCTAGAGTCTCACTCAGCACAATGAGCAGAATACCGAGTGTTCTAGAGTCTCACTCAGCACAATGAGCAGAATACCAAGTGTCCTGTTTCTGGCACTTAAAGCTCATCATGAACGCAGCGAGAGCAAGAGAGAGGAGAGAATACCAAATGTGTGGATTCATATTGACAGTGTGTGTGCATGGTGTATAATGTGTATGCATGATTGTGGTAATGAGTTACATTGGCTGCATTAGTTTGTGTGTGTCTGTGTGTGCGTGTGTGCGTGTGTGTGTGTGTGTGTAGCCTATGTGGGTATGGCTGGGGTCCATAAGCAGTGTCTGCTGTTCAGTGATGATAGCCCCCCTGTCTTCACATGACATCCCAGTAATCCCTGACCCCCCTCCATGCATTCCACAAAGCCTAATGTACTGCAGAAATGGAGGATGCTGAGACAAGCACTCATCTGGAGCCCTAAGACAGGAGGTCTTTGTGGGGAGGACAAAGGTATTCTCTTCCTGGTCCTGTCAGACACTACTACTGTTGGCTTCCTGTCAGGCACTACTGTTGTTGTCTTCCTGTCAGACACTACTACTGTTGGCTTCCTGTCAGACACTACTACTGTTGTCTTCCTGTCAGAGACTACTACTGTTGGCTTCCTGTCAGAGACTACTACTGTTGGCTTCCTGTCAGAGACTACTACTGTTGGCTTCCTGTCAGAGACTACTATTGTTGGCTTCCTGTCAGAGACTACTACTGTTGGCTTCCTGTCAGAGACTACTACTGTTGGCTTCCTGTCAGAGACTACTACTGTTGGCTTCCTGTCAGAGACTACTACTGTTGGCTTCCTGTCAGAGACTACTACTGTTGGCTTCCTGTCAGAGACTACTACTGTTGTCTTCCTGTCAGACACTACTACTGTTGTCTTCCTGTCAGAGACTACTACTGTTGGCTTCCTGTCAGAGACTACTACTGTTGGCTTCCTGTCAGAGACTACTACTGTTGGCTTCCTGTCAGAGACTACTACTGTTGGCTTCCTGTCAGAGACTACTACTGTTGTCTTCCTGTCAGACACTACTACTGTTGTCTTCCTGTCAGAGACTACTACTGTTGGCTTCCTGTCAGACACTACTACTGTTGGCTTCCTGTCAGAGACTACTACTGTTGGCTTCCTGTCAGACACTACTACTGTTGTCTTCCTGTCAGAGACTACTACTGTTGGCTTCCTGTCAGACACTACTACTGTTGTCTTCCTGTCAGACACTACTACTGTTGTCTTCCTGTCAGAGACTACTACTGTTGGCTTCCTGTCAGACACTACTACTGTTGGCTTCCTGTCAGACACTACTACTGTTGTCTTCCTGTCAGACACTACTGTTGTTGTCTTCCTGTCAGACACTACTACTGTTGTCTTCCTGTCAGACACTACTACTGTTGTCTTCCTGTCAGACACTACTGTTGTTGTCTTCCTGTCAGACACTACTACTGTTGTCTTCCTGTCAGAGACTACTACTGTTGGCTTCCTGTCAGAGACTACTACTGTTGGCTTCCTGTCAGAGACTACTACTGTTGGCTTCCTGTCAGAGACTACTACTGTTGGCTTCCTGTCAGACACTACTACTGTTGGCTTCCTGTCAGACACTACTACTGTTGGCTTCCTGTCAGAGACTACTACTGTTGGCTTCCTGTCAGACACTACTACTGTTGGCTTCCTGTCAGACACTACTACTGTTGTCTTCCTGTCAGAGACTACTACTGTTGGCTTCCTGTCAGAGCACCCTGGGTTCCTATCAGCTAAAAACAAGAAGAAGCTGCTCCATTGGGCAGGCCATCACCAACACTGGACAATTGAAGAGTGGAAAAACACCAATTTGAGCAATGTTTCAGTGCCCTGAAGAATTCAGGCTGTTCTGGAGTCAAAGGGGGGTCTGACTCAGTACTAGATGGGTTAATAAATTGTCCGGTGTGTATATACAGTGTATATATTTATACTAATTTCAGTCATTTACTTTTCAAATAACAGTAATTTAGTCTTCGTATTTAACGTTATCTCAGAGCATTATGTCGTATTTACGTTATCTCAGAGCATTATATCGTATTTACGTTATCTCAGAGCATTATGTCGTATTTACGTTATCTCAGAGCACTATATCGTATTTACGTTATCTCAGAGCATTATGTCGTATTTACGTTATCTCAAGAGCATTATCTCGTATTTACGTTATCTCGGAGCATTATGTCGTATTTACGTTATCTCAGAGCGTTATCTCCTATTTACGTTATCTCAAGAGTGTTATCTCAAGAGCGTTATCTCGTATTTACGTTATCTCAGAGCGTTATCTCGTATTTACGTTATCTCAAGAGCGTTATCTCGTATTTACGTTATCTCAAGAGCGTTATCTCGTATTTACGTTATCTCATGAGCGTTATCTCGTATTTACGTTATCTCAGAGCGTTATCTCGTATTTACGTTATCTCATGAGCGTTATCTCGTATTTACGTTATCTCATGAGCGTTATCTCGTATTTACGTTATCTCATGAGTGTTATCTTGTATTTACGTTATCTCAGAGCGTTATCTCGTATTTACGTTATCTCATGAGCGTTATCTCGTATTTACGTTATCTCATGAGCGTTATCTCGTATTTACGTTATCTCAAGAGTGTTATCTCAAGAGCGTTATCTCGTATTTACGTTATCTCAAGAGCGTTATCTCGTATTTACGTTATCTCATGAGAACTATGACGGTATTGGTTTCTCTACTGGAGCTCAAGGCCGGAGCGGTGTACTCTTCATCATGTACTCTGTGTTTGTGAGTGCTGTCGCAGGACTGATGTGCTGTCTGTTCCTTGGTCCTGGTGAGAGGGTTGTTGACTCTGTGTTTGTGAGTGCTGTCGCAGGACTGATGTGCTGTCTGTTCCTTGGTCCTGGTGAGGGGTTGTTGACTCTGTGTTTGTGAGTGCTGTCGCAGGACTGATGTGCTGTCTGTTCCTTGGTCCTGGTGAGGGGTTGTTGACTCTGTGTTTGTGAGTGCTGTCGCAGGACTGATGTGCTGTCTGTTCCTTGGTCCTGGTGAGGGGTTGTTGACTCTGTGTTTGTGGAGGTGCTGTCGCAGGACTGATGTGCTGTCTGTTCCTTGGTCCTGGTGAGGGGGTTGTTGACTCTGTGTTTGTGAGTGCTGTCGCAGGACTGATGTGCTGTCTGTTCCTTGGTCCTGGTGAGAGGGTTGTTGACTTGTGTTTGTGGAGGTGTCGCAGGACTGATGTGCTGTCTGTTCCTTGGTCCTGGTGAGAGGAGGTTGTAGTGCCATCTGTCTCCTTGGTCCTGGTGAGGGGTTGTTGACTCTGTGTTTGTGAGTGCTGTCGCAGGACTGATGTGCTGTCTGTTCCTTGGTCCTGGTGAGGGGTTGTTGACTCTGTGTTTGTGAGTGCTGTCGCAGGACTGATGTGCTGTCTGTTCCTTGGTCCTGGTGAGAGGGTTGTTGACTCTGTGTTTGTGAGTGCTGTCGCAGGACTGATGTGCTGTCTGTTCCTTGGTCCTGGTGAGGGGTTGTTGACTCTGTGTTTGTGAGTGCTGTCGCAGGACTGATGTGCTGTCTGTTCCTTGGTCCTGGTGAGGGGTTGTTGACTCTGTGTTTGTGAGTGCTGTCAGGACCATGTGCTGTCTGTTCCTTGGTCCTGTGAGAGGGTTGTAGTGCTATCTGTCTCCTTGGTCCTGGTGAGGGGTTGCTGACTCTGTGTTTGTGAGAAGGTCGCAGGACTGATTGCTGTCTGTTCCTTGGTCCTGGTGAGGGGTTGTTGACTCTGTGTTGTGAAGGCTGTCGCAGGACTGATGTGCTGTCTGTTCCTTGGTCCTGGTGAGGGGTTGTTGACTCTGTGTTTGTGAGAGTGCTGTCGCAGGACTGATGTGCTGTCTGTCTCCTTGGTCCTGCTGAGAGGGTTGTTGACTGTGTGGTTGTAGTGCTATCTGACTCCTTGGTCCTGGTGAGAGGGTTGTTGACTGTGTGGTTGTAGTGCTATCTGACTCCCTTGGTCCTGGTGAGAGGGTTGTTGACTGTGTGGCTGTAGTGCTATCTGACTCCTTGGTCCTGGTGAGAGGGTTGTTGACTGTGTGGTTGTAGTGCTATCTGACTCCTTGGTCCTGGGTGAGAGGGTTGTTGACTGTGTGGCTGTAGTGCTATCTGACTCCCTGGTCCTGGTGAGAGGGTTGTTGACTGTGTGGTTGTAGTGCTATCTGACTCCCTGGTCCTGGTGAGAGGGTTGTTGACTGTGTGGTTGTAGTGCTATCTGACTCCTTGGTCCTGGTGAGAGGGTTGTTGACTGTGTGGTTGTAGTGCTATCTGACTCCCTGGTCCTGGTGAGAGGGTTGTTGACTGTGTGGTTGTAGTGCTATCTGACTCCTTGGTCCTGGTGAGAGGGTTGTTGACTGTGTGGTTGTAGTGCTATCTGACTCCTTGGTCCTGGTGAGAGGGTTGTTGACTGTGTGGTTGTAGTGCTATCTGACTCCTTGGTCCTGGTGAGAGGGTTGTTGACTGTGTGGTTGTAGTGCTATCTGACTCCCTGGTCCTGGTGAGAGGGTTGTTGACTGTGTGGTTGTAGTGCTATCTGACTCCTTGGTCCTGGTGAGAGGGTTGTTGACTGTGTGGTTGTAGTGCTATCTGACTCCTTGGTCCTGGTGAGAGGGTTGTTGACTGTGTGGTTGTAGTGCTATCTGACTCCTTGGTCCTGGTGAGAGGGTTGTTGACTGTGTGGTTGTAGTGCTATCTGACTCCTTGGTCCTGGTGAGAGGGTTGTTGACTGTGTGGTTGTAGTGCTATCTGACTCCTTGGTCCTGGTGAGAGGGTTGTTGACTGTGTGGTTGTAGTGCTATCTGACTCCTTGGTCCTGGTGAGAGGGTTGTTGACTGTGTGGTTGTAGTGCTATCTGACTCTTGGTCCTAGGTGAGAGGGTTGTTGACTGTGTGGCTGTAGTGCTATCTGACTCCCTTGGTCCTGGTGAGAGGGTTGTTGACTGTGTGGTTGTAGTGCTATCTGACTCCTTGGTCCTGGTGAGAGGGTTGTTGACTGTGTGGTTGTAGTGCTATCTGACTCCCTGGTCCTGGTGAGAGGGTTGTTGACTGTGTGGTTGTAGTGCTATCTGACTCCCTGGTCCTGGTGAGAGGGTTGTTGACTGTGTGGTTGTAGTGCTATCTGACTCCTTGGTCCTGGTGAGAGGGTTGTTGACTGTGTGGTTGTAGTGCTATCTGACTCCTTGGTCCTGGTGAGAGGGTTGTTGACTGTGTGGTTGTAGTGCTATCTGACTCCCTGGTCCTGGTGAGAGGGTTGTTGACTGTGTGGTTGTAGTGCTATCTGACTCCTTGGTCCTGGTGAGAGGGTTGTTGACTGTGTGGTTGTAGTGCTATCTGACTCCCTGGTCCTGGTGAGAGGGTTGTTGACTGTGTGGTTGTAGTGCTATCTGACTCCTGGTCCTGTGAGAGGGTTGTTGACTGTGTGGTTGTAGTGCTATCTGACTCCCTGGTCCTGGTGAGAGGGTTGTTGACTGTGTGGTTGTAGTGCTATCTGACTCCTTGGTCCTGGTGAGAGGGTTGTTGACTGTGTGGTTGTAGTGCTATCTGACTCCTTGGTCCTGGAGAGGGTTGTTGACTCGTGTGGTTGTAGTGCTATCTGACTCCTGGTCTGGTGAGGGGTGACTGTGGTGTAGTGCTATCTGACCTGGTCCGAGGTGGACTGTGTGGTTAGTCATCGACTGGTCCAGAGTTGACTGTGTGGT
>NW_026281061.1:0-2500 GCF_023373465.1 Oncorhynchus keta
TCTGGTTCTCCCTCTCTGTATCTCTCTAGGGTCTGGTTCTCCCTCTCTGTATCTCTCTAGGGTCTGGTTCTCCCTCTCTGTATCTCTCTAGGGTCTGGTTCTCCCTCTCTGTATCTCTCTAGGGTCTGGTTCTCCCTCTCTGTATCTCTCTAGGGTCTGTTTCTCCCTCTCTGTATCTCTAGGGTCTGGTTCTCCCCTCTTTGTATCTCTCTCTAGGGTCTGGTTCTCCCTCTCTGTATCTCTCTAGGGTCTGGTTCTCCCTCTCTGTATCTCTCTATCTCTCTCTAGGGTCTGGTTCTCCCTCTCTGTTCTCCCTCTCTGTATCTCTCTAGGGTCTGGTTCTCCCTCTCTGTATCTCTCTAGGGTCTGGTTCTCCCTCTCTGTAGGTCTCTCTCTAGGGTCTGGTTCTCCCCTCTCTGTATCTCTCTAGGGTCTGGTTCTCCCTCTCTGTATCTCTCTAGGTCTGGTTCTCCCTCTCTGTATCTCTCTCTAGGTCTGGTTCTCCCCTCTCTGTATCTCTCTAGGGTCTGGTTCTCCCTCTCTGTATCTCTCTAGGGTCTGGTTCTCCCTCTCTGTATCTCTCTAGGGTCTGGTTCTCCCTCTCTGTATCTCTCTAGGGTCTGTTCTCCCCTCTCTGTATCTCTTCTGGTTCCTCTCTGTATCTCTCTAGGGTCTGGTTCTCCCTCTCTGTATCTCTCTAGGGTCTGGTTCTCCCTCTCTGTATCTCTCTAGGGTCTGGTTCTCCCTCTCTGTATCTCTCTAGGGTCTGGTTCTCCCTCTCTGTATCTCTCTAGGGTCTGGTTCTCCCTCTCTGTATCTCTCTAGGGTCTGGTTCTCCCTCTCTGTATCTCTCTAGGGTCTGGTTCTCCCTCTCTGTATCTCTCTAGGGTCTGGTTCTCCCTCTCTGTATCTCTCTCTAGGGTCTGGTTCTCCCTCTCTGTATCTCTCTAGGGTCTGGTTCTCCCTCTCTGTATCTCTCTAGGGTCTGGTTCTCCCTCTCTGTATCTCTCTAGGGTCTGGTTCTCCCTCTCTGTATCTCTCTAGGGTCTGGTTCTCCCTCTCTGTAATTCTCTAGGGTCTGGTTCTCCCTCTCTGTATCTCTCTAGGGTCTGGTTCTCCCTCTCTGTATCTCTCTAGGGTCTGGTTCTCCCTCTCTGTATCTCTCTAGGGTCTGGTTCTCCCTCTCTGTTTCATTCACACCACTCACAGTAAAACACCATCATGTTCTCTCACACTGTCATACACTTACATATTTTTACACAGACAAACACACACAATCACACATACAGAGAGAGACACACACATCTCTTCATACGGTGTCTCATAAAAATGGACTCAATACAAAACAACTCACCAATCACACACATCTCCTAGTGACACTATATTATCTAGACAATCACACACATCTCCTAGTGACACTATATTATCTAGACAATCACACACATCTCCTAGTGACACTATATTACCTAGACAATCACACACATCTCCTAGTGACACTATATTACCCAGACAATCACACACATCTCCTAGTGACACTATATTACCTAGACAATCACACACATCTCCTAGTGACACTATATTACCTAGACAATCACACACATCTCCTAGTGACACTATATTACCTAGACAATCACACACATCTCCTAGTGACACTATATTACCCAGACAATCACACACATCTCCTAGTGACACTATATTACCTAGACAATCACACACATCTCCTAGTGACACTATATTACCCAGACAATCACACACATCTCCTAGTGACACTATATTACCTAGACAATCACACATCTCCTAGTGACACTATATTACCTAGACAATCACACACATCTCCTAGTGACACTATATTACCTAGACAATCACACACATCTCCTAGTGACACTATATTACCTAGACAATCACACACATCTCCTAGTGACACTATATTATCTAGACAATCACACAAATCTCCTAGTGACACTATATTACCTAGACAATCACACACATCTCCTAGTGACACTATATTACCCAGACAATCACACACATCTACTAGTGACACTATATTACCCAGACAATCACACACATCTCCTAGTGACACTATATTACCCAGACAATCACACACATCTCCTAGTGACACTATATTACCTAGACAATCACACACATCTCCTAGTGACACTATATTACCTAGACAATCACACACATCCCCTAGTGACACTATATTACCCAGACAATCACACACATCTCCTAGTGACACTATATTACCCAGACAATCACACACATCTACTAGTGACACTATATTACCCAGACAATCACACACATCTCCTAGTGACACTATATTACCCAGACAATCACACACATCTCCTAGTGACACTATATTACCTAGACAATCACACACATCTCCTAGTGACACTATATTACCTAGACAATCACACACATCTCCTAGTGACACTATATTACCTAGACAATCACACACATCTCCTAGTGACACTATATTACCTAGACAATCACACACATCTCC
>NW_026281062.1:0-537 GCF_023373465.1 Oncorhynchus keta
CACACACACACACACACACACACACACACACACACACACACACACACACACACACACACACACACACACACACACACACACACACACACACACACACACACACACACACACACACACACACACACACACACACACACACACACACACACACACGCACTCTCTCTTTCACACACACATTAGACACAGCCTTAGCAGTAGGCCAAGCCCCTAGACCCGCCACACCCCTTCGTGTCTACCATCTGCCCTGGTCCCAGTGATAAGCGTGAGAGTGTCTCTCTCCAATGTTGACTTTCCTTTTCCCTCCCATGATAACACCCCTCTCTATCACTGACCTCACCCCGTCCTCCCCCTCCATTCCACAAGACAGACAGACACAGTACAGACGGCTGCCCAGGTTTTCCTTCTGTCCCACCAGACTAGAGTGCATTCCAAAGGGCACCCTGTTCCCTATGGGCCCTGGTCCCTATGGGCCTTGTTCCCTATGGGCCCTTGTTCCCTATGGGCCCTGGTCCCTATGGGCCTTGTTCCCTATGGGCC
>NW_026281063.1:7500-9675 GCF_023373465.1 Oncorhynchus keta
TAGATTGTATTGAGTATACAGTCCTCACCATATCTATTTAGACAGTGAGGTATCAGATTTAGATTGTATTGAGTATACAGTCCACACCATATCTATTTAGACAGTGAGGTATCAGATTTAGATTGTATTGAGTATACAGTCCACACCATATCTATTTAGACAGTGAGGTATCAGATTTAGATTGTATTGAGTATACAGTCCACACCATATCTATTTAGACAGTGAGGTATCAGATTTAGATTGTATTGAGTATACAGTCCACACCATATCTATTTAGACAGTGAAGCTGATATTTTAAATGTGGCTCTATACTCCAGCATTTTTGATTTCAGATCAAATGTTTCATATGAGGTGACAGTTTATAATGTGGATTTGAGGTCAAATGTTTCATATGATTTGAGGTGACAGGTTATTTATTATACATTATATAATGTCACCTTTTATTTGTGGATATTTTAATACATGTCTGTTTCAACATTTAGAAAAATGAAAGCACTTCATGTATCTAGTCCCCCATTTGAAGAAGTCTTAAGTATTCTGACCAATTTAAAGTAGTCAAAGGTAATTGGTCCCATATTCATTGAAATTTGGTCGTAAAGTCATTGTTTGCATTTGCAGTGTGTTTTGGTTGTGTTTTTGGTTGTGTTTTGCCCAATAATAAAATGGTGGATGATGAGTGGAGTACTTTTCTGTCTAAGAGAGTAGATAACATGTTTCTAAACAATAATAAATTAATCCTGATGATGCCTTGATTAAGAAAAATCATGAAAGAATCATGAATAATAATGAGTGAGAAAGTTACAGAGGCTACAACAAAACATGCTAACCTCTCACCATTACCAATAACAGAGACTACAACAAAACATGCTAACCTCTCACCATTACCAATAACAGAGACAACAACAAAACATGCTAACCTCTCACCATTACCAATAACAGAGGCTACAACAAAACATGCTAACCTCTCACTATTACCAATAACAGAGGCTACAACAAAACATGCTAACCTCTCACTATTACCAATAACAGAGGCTACAACAAAACATAATAACCTCTCACCATTACCAATAACAGAGACTACAACAAAACATGATAACCTCTCACCATTACCAATAACAGAGGCTACAACAAAACATACTAACCTCTCACCATTACCAATAACAGAGACTATAACAAAACATGCTAACCTCTCACCATTACCAATAACAGAGGCTACAACAAAACATGCTAACCTCTCACTATTACCAATAACAGAGGCTACAACAAAACATGCTAACCTCTCACTATTACCAATAACAGAGGCTACAACAAAACATAATAACCTCTCACCATTACCAATAACAGAGACTACAACAAAACATGATAACCTCTCACCATTACCAATAACAGAGGCTACAACAAAACATACTAACCTCTCACCATTACCAATAACAGAGACTATAACAAAACATGCTAACCTCTCACCATTACCAATAACAGAGACTACAACAAAACATGTTAACCTCTCACCATTACCAATAACAGACGACAACAAAACATGCTAACCTCTCACCATTACCAATAACAGACGACAACAAAACATGCTAACCTCTCACCATTACCAATAACAGACGACAACAAAACATGCTAACCTCTCACCATTACCAATAACAGACGACAACAAAACATGCTAACCTCTCACCATTACCAATAACAGAGGATACAACAAAACATGCTAACCTCTCACCATTACCAATAACAGACGACAACAAAACATGCTAACCTCTCACCATTACCAATAACAGAGGATACAACAAAACATGCTAACCTCTCACCATTACCAATAACAGAGACTACAACAAAACATGCTAACCTCTCACCATTACCAATAACAGAGGCTACAATCAAACATGCTAACCTCTCACCATTACCAATAACAGAGACTACAACAAAACATGCTAACCTCTCACCATTACCAATAACAGAGGCTACAATAAAACATGCTAACCTCTCACCATTACCAATAACAGAGACTACAACAAAACATGCTAACCTCTCACCATTACCAATAACAGAGACTACAACAAAACATGCTAACCTCTCACCATTAACAATAACAGAGGCTACATAAAACATGCTAACCTCTCACCATTACCAATAACAGAGGCTACAACAAAACATGTTAACCTCTCACCA
>NW_026281064.1:0-5231 GCF_023373465.1 Oncorhynchus keta
TCCTCAGTCTCTCTTCTTCTGTCTCTCTCTCTCTCTGTCTGTCTCTCTCTCTCTCTGTCTCTCTCTTCTCAAACCCTCCCTTCCTGACTACTTCCCTCTCTTCTCCATTCTTCCCTCTTCTCGTCCTTCCTCCTCTCCATCACGTTATTTATTTAACGCTCTCTCTCTGTGGTCGTGTATAAATGATAGAGTTCATCGTGTTTATAGTCACCCAGCATATCTTATCCCATTTCCCATCTCCCAGACATGTTTATCAGCCTCAGGGATACTAATGTCCGTGAAGGAAAACACTCTCTCACTTTCTCCAACCCTCTCTTGTCTCTCTCTGTCTCCCTCTGAAAGCGGAGGAAGGGTTCATGGTGAGGCTTTAGGGACAGTTAAGGCCACGCTTCACGGCAATCGGTCCTGCTTTACCACGGCTCTCACTGTCCCAGAGGGGGAGAGAGAGAGAGAGAAGAGAGGGGAGAGAGGGGGAGAGAGAGAGGGGGAGAGATAGAGAGAGAGAGAGAGAGAGAGGGGAGAGACCGAGAGAGAGAGAGAGAGAGGGAGAGACCGAGAGAGAGAGGGAGAGAGGGGGAGAGAGAGAGAGAGAGAGAGAGAGAGGGGGAGAGAGAGGGAGAGAGGGGGGGAGAGAGAGAGAGAGGGGGGGAGAGAGAGAGGGGGAGGGAGAGAGAGAGAGAGAGAGAGAGAGAGAGAGAGAGAGAGCGGAGCGGGGGGAGAGAGAGAGAGAGAGAGAGAGAGGGGGAGAGGGGAGAGTGGCAGAGAGAGAGAGAGAGGGGGAGAGATAGAGAGAGAGAGAGGGGGAGAGAGGGGGAGAGATAGAGAGAGAGAGGGGGAGAGATAGAGAGAGAGAGGGGGGAGAGAGGGGGAGAGATAGAGAGAGAGAGAGAGAGAGAGGGGGGAGGGAGAGAGAGAGAGAGAGGGGGGAGAGGGGAGAGAGAGAGAGAGAGAGAGAGGGGGAGAGAGAGAGAGAGGGAGAGGGGGGGAGAGAGAGAGAGAGAGAGAGAGAGAGAGGGGGAGAGAGAGAGAGGGAGAGACAGAGAGAGAGAGAGAGAGAGAGAGAGAGAGAGAGAGAGAGAGAGAGAGAGAGAGAGAGAGAGAGAGAGAGAGAGGGAGAGACAGAGAGAGATGGGGGGGAGAGATAGAGAGAGAGGGGAGAGAGAGTGAGTGTGGTGTGTGTGTGTATGTGGTGTGTGTGTGTAGTGTGTGTGTGTGTGTGTGTGTGTGTGTGTGTGTGTGTGTGTGTGTGTGTGTGTGTGTGTGTGTGTGTGTGTATGTGGTGTGTGTGTGTGTGTGTGTGTGTGTGTGTGTGTGTGTGTGTGTGTGTGTGTGTGTGTGTGTGTGTGTGTGTGTGTGTGTATGTGGTGTGTGTGTGTGTGTGTGTGTGTATCTGTCTCTACTTCGTACATGTTTTGTCACTGTTGTCCGTGTCTTGCTCCTTCAGTGCAGCCAGTATGAAGGCCAGGTAGCGCTGGTGACCCGGCAGGGACGGTTGTAGAAGCCGTTGTAATTCTTCTCATCTCCCAGGGTGAACGTAGCGGGCAGGGAGGGCAGCTTGGCGGCGATGTACGGCCGCGTGGGCTCGACCTGGCGCCTGCGACGCAGGACAGGACCCTCGCCAGACTCCAACAGCTGAGGACATGGTTTCCAGATTAGAGGTTAAAGGTTGGCGTTCAAGGGGTCAGTGGAGTAGGTAAATGTTGGTTCAGACGGTAACCCTAAACCCCCACTACATACATGCTCTAGGGTTACCGTGACAAACCCTGCCAAGACCACTCACCTCCTCCAGGTCCATCTCGTCGGGGTTCTCCCATCGCCGTGACGACGACGGGGACACAGGCACCACCACGATGTAGTACCATCTGAGAACAAAACCGCACAACACAACACATGTCATGTACAGACCAACATTATATATATATATACATATATACATTTACCAACATTTAGTTCAGCTTGAATTAGGTCTTTTCACAAAAAAATTGTAATCAAGTCAAAAGCAGCTGTGTAGGAACGGGGTGAATAAACTGCCCGATTGGGCCAGATCATCCTTCTCCTCAGGAAGATGACATCTTTTATTTATTTATTTTTACCTTTATTTGACTAGGCAATTTTCAATGACCTAGGAACAGTGGGTTTAACTGTTTGTCTAGGGGCAGAATCGACACAGATTTGTACCTTGTCAGTCAGGGGATTCGAATTTGCAACCTTCTGAAGGATGGTCCAACGCTCTGAACCACTAGACTACCTGCCGCCACACTCTAACCACTCAGACTACCCTGCCGCCTCAGACTGCAAACTACCAGGCTACCCTGTCACTACACTCTGAAACTAATAGATCACCCTGCCGCCTCATACCTTGCAACCGACCAGACTACCCTGCCGCCTACACTCAACCATTAGGCTACCCTGGGCGCCACTAGCTACCCCGCCGCTCACACTTCCAACCACTAGACTACCTGTCACTTACACTTCAACCACCAGGCTACCCTACGCTCTACACTCTAACCACTAGACTACCCTGCCGCCTCTACACTCTAACCACTAGACTACCCTGCCGCCTCTACACTCTAACCACTAGGCTACCCTGCCACCTCTACACTCTAACCACTAGGCTACCCTGCCGCCTCTACACTCTAACCACTAGGCTACCCTGCCGCCTCTACACTCTAACCACTAGACTACCCTGCCGCCTCTACACTCTAACCACTAGGCTACCCTGCCGCCCCTACACTCTAACCACTAGACTACCCTGCCGCCTCTACACTCTAACCACTAGACTACCCTGCCGCCTCTACACTATAACCACTAGACTACCCTGCCGCCTCTACACTCTAACCACTAGGCTACCCTGCCGCCCCTACACTCACACTCTAACCACTAGGCTACCCTGCCGCCTCTACACTCTAACCACTAGGCTACCCTGCCGCCCCTACACTCTAACCACTAGGCTACCCTGCCACCTCTACACTCTAACCACTAGGCTACCCTGCCGCCTCTACACTCTAACCACTAGACTACCCTGCCGCCTCTACACTCTAACCACTAGGCTACCCTGCCGCCCCTACACTCTAACCACTAGACTACCCTGCCGCCTCTACACTCTAACCACTAGACTACCCTGCCGCCTCTACACTATAACCACTAGACTACCCTGCCGCCTCTACACTCTAACCACTAGGCTACCCTGCCGCCCCTACACTCACACTCTAACCACTAGGCTACCCTGCCGCCTCTACACTCTAACCACTAGGCTACCCTGCCGCCCCTACACTCTAACCACTAGGCTACCCTGCCGCCCCTACACTCTAACCACTAGGCTACCCTGCCGCCCCTACACTCTAACCACTAGGCTACCCTGCCGCCTCTACACTCTAACCACTAGGCTACCCTGCCGCCTCTACACTCTAACCACTAGGCTACCCTGCCGCCTCTACACTCTAACCACTAGGCTACCCTGCCGCCCCTACACTCTAACCACTAGGCTACCCTGCCGCCCCTACACTCTAACCACTAGGCTACCCTGCCGCCTCTACACTCTAACCACTAGGCTACCCTGCCGCCTCTACACTCTAACCACTAGGCTACCCTGCCGCCTCTACACTCTAACCACTAGACTACCCTGCCGCCTCTACACTCTAACCACTAGGCTACCCTGCCGCCTCTACACTCTAACCACTAGACTACCCTGCCGCCTCTACACTCTAACCACTAGACTACCCTGCCGCCTCTACACTCTAACCACTAGGCTACCCTGCCGCCACTAGGCTACCCTGCCGCCTCTACACTCTAACCACTAGACTACCCTGCCGCCTCTACACTCTAACCACTAGGCTACCCTGCCGCCTCTACACTCTAACCACTAGACTACCCTGCCGCCTCTACACTCTAACCACTAGACTACCCTGCCGCCTCTACACTCTAACCACTAGGCTACCCTGCCACCTCTACACTCTAACCACTAGGCTACCCTGCCGCCTCTACACTCTAACCACTAGGCTACCCTGCCACCTCTACACTCTAACCACTAGACTACCCTGCCGCCTCTACACTCTAACCACTAGGCTACCCTGCCGCCCCTACACTCTAACCACTAGACTACCCTGCCGCCTCTACACTCTAACCACTAGACTACCCTGCCGCCTCTACACTATAACCACTAGACTACCCTGCCGCCTCTACACTCTAACCACTAGGCTACCCTGCCGCCCCTACACTCACACTCTAACCACTAGGCTACCCTGCCGCCTCTACACTCTAACCACTAGGCTACCCTGCCGCCCCTACACTCTAACCACTAGGCTACCCTGCCACCTCTACACTCTAACCACTAGGCTACCCTGCCACCTCTACACTCTAACCACTAGACTACCCTGCCGCCTCTACACTCTAACCACTAGGCTACCCTGCCGCCCCTACACTCTAACCACTAGACTACCCTGCCGCCTCTACACTCTAACCACTAGACTACCCTGCCGCCTCTACACTATAACCACTAGACTACCCTGCCGCCTCTACACTCTAACCACTAGGCTACCCTGCCGCCCTCCTCACACTCTAACCACTAGGCTACCCTGCCGCCCCTACACTCTAACCACTAGGCTACCCTGCCGCCCCTACACTCTAACCACTAGGCTGCCCTGCCGCCCCTACACTCTAACCACTAGGCTACCCTGCCGCCCTACACTCTAACCACTAGGCTACCCTGCCGCCCCTACACTCTAACCACTAGGCTACCCTGCCACCTCTACACTCTAACCACTAGGCTACCCTGCCGCCTCTACACTCTAACCACTAGGCTACCCTGCCGCCCTACACTCTAACCACTAGGCTACCCTGCCGCCCCTACACTCTAACCACTAGGCTACCCTGCCGCCTCTACACTCTAACCACTAGGCTACCCTGCCGCCTCTACACTCTAACCACTAGGCTACCCTGCCGCCTCTACACTCTAACCACTAGGCTACCCTGCCGCCCCTACACTCTAACCACTAGGCTACCCTGCCGCCTCTACACTCTAACCACTAGGCTACCCTGCCGCCTCTACACTCTAACCACTAGGCTACCCTGTCGCCTCTACACTCTAACCACTAGGCTACCCTGCCGCCTCTACACTCTAACCACTAGGCTACCCTGCCGCCTCTACACTCTAACCACTAGGCTACCCTGCCGCCCCTACACTCTAACCACTAGGCTACCCTGCAGCCTCTACACTCTAACCACTAGACTAC
>NW_026281065.1:0-20000 GCF_023373465.1 Oncorhynchus keta
AGTAATGTTATATCATAAGGGTGTAGAGTAACAGTAATGTTATATCATAAGGATGTAGAGTAACAGTGTAGAGTAACAGTAATGTTATATCATAAGGGTGTAGAGTAACAGTAATGTTATATCATAAGGGTGTAGAGTAACAGTATAGAGTAACAGTAATGTTATATCATAAGGGTGTAGAGTAACAGTAATGTTATATCATAAGGATGTAGAGTAACAGTATAGAGTAACAGTAATGTTATATCATAAGGGTGTAGAGTAACAGTAATGTTATATCATAAGGGTGTAGAGTAACAGTAATGTTATATCATAAGGGTGTAGAGTAACATTAATGTTATATCATAGGGGTGTAGAGTAACAGTGTAGAGTAACAGTAATGTTATATCATAAGGGTGTAGAGTAACAGTAATGTTATATCATAAGGATGTAGAGTAACAGTATAGAGTAACAGTAATGTTATATCATAACGGCGTAGAGTAACAGTAATATTATATCATAGGGGTGTAGAGTAACAGTAATGTTATATCATAGGGGTGTAGAGTAACAGTAATGTTATATCATAAGGGTGTAGAGTAACATTAATATTATATCATAGGGGTGTAGAGTAACAGTAATGTTATATCATAAGGGTGTAGAGTAACAGTAATGTTATATCATAAGGGATAACAGTAAGTAACAGTGTAGAGTAACAGTAATGTTATATCATAACGGCGTGTAGAGTAACAGTAATATTATATCATAAGGGTGTAGAGTAACAGTAATGTTATATCATAAGGGTGTAGAGTAACATTAATGTTATATCATAGGGGTGTAACAGTAATGTAACAGTGTAGAGTAACAGTAATGTTATATCATAAAGTGTAGAGTAACAGTAATGTTATATCATAAGGATGTAGAGTAACAGTATAGAGTAACAGTAATGTTATATCATAAGGCGTAGAGTAACAGTAATATTATATCATAGGGGTGTAGAGTAACAGTAATGTTATATCATAGGGTGTAGAGTAACAGTAATGTTATATCATAAGGATGTAGAGTAACAGTATAGAGTGTAGAGTAACAGTAATGTTATATCATAAGGGCGTAGAGTAACAGTAATATTATATCATAAGGGTGTAGAGTAACAGTAATGTTATATCATAGGGGGTGTAGGGTGTAGAGTAACAGTAATGTTATATCATAAGGGTGTAGAGTAACAGTAATGTTATATCAGTATAGAGTAACAGTAATGTTATATCATAGAGTAACAGTAATGTTATATCATAGGGCGTAGAGTAACAGTAATGTTATATCATAGGGGTGTAGAGTAACAGTAATGTTATATCATAGGGGTGTAGAGTAACAGTAATGTTATATCATAAGGGTGTAGAGTAACATTAATATTATATCATAGGGGTGTAGAGTAACAGTAATGTTATATCATAAGGGTGTAGAGTAACAGTAATGTTATATCATAAGGATGTAGAGTAACAGTATCGAGTAACAGTAATGTTATATCATAACGGCGTAGAGTAACAGTAATATTATATCATAAGGGTGTAGAGTAACAGTAATGTTATATCATAAGGGTGTAGAGTAACATTAATGTTATATCATAGGGGTGTAGAGTAACAGTGTAGAGTAACAGTAATGTTATATCATAAGGGTGTAGAGTAACAGTAATGTTATATCATAAGGATGTAGAGTAACAGTATAGAGTAACAGTAATGTTATATCATAGGGGTGTAGTAACAGCGTAGAGTAACAGTAATATTATATCATAGGGGTGTAGAGTAACAGTAATGTTATATCATAGGGGTGTAGAGTAACAGTAATGTTATATCATAAGGATGTAGAGTAACAGTATAGAGTAACAGTAATGTTATATCATAACGGCGTAGAGTAACAGTAATATTATATAATAAGGGTGTAGAGTAACAGTAATGTTATATCATAGGGGTGTAGAGTAACAGTAATGTTATATCATAAGGGTGTAGAGTAACAGTAATGTTATATCATAAGGGTGTAGAGTAACAGTAATGTTATATCATAGGGGTGTAGAGTAACAGTAATGTTATATCATAAGGGTGTAGAGTAACAGTAATGTTGTATCATAAGGGTGTAGAGTAACAGTAATGTTATATCATAAGGGTGTAGAGTAACAGTAATGTTATATCATAAGGGTGTAGAGTAACAGTAATGTTATATCATAGGGGTGTAGAGTAACAGTAATGTTATATCATAAGGGTGTAGAGTAACAGTAATGTTATATCATAAGGGTGTAGAGTAACAGTAATGTTATATCATAGGGGTGTAGAGTAACAGTAATGTTATATCATAACATTAACAGTAATGTTATATCAAAGGGTGTAGAGTAACAGTAATGTTATATCATAAGGGTGTAGAGTAACAGTAATGTTATATCATAGGGGTGTAGAGTAACAGTAATGTTATATCATAAGGGTGTAGAGTAACAGTAATGTTATATCATAAGGGTGTAGAGTAACAGTATAGAGTAACAGTAATGTTATATCATAAGGGTGTAGAGTAACAGTAATGTTATATCATAAGGGTGTAGAGTAACAGTAATGTTATATCATAAGAGTGTAGAGTAACAGTAATGTTATATCATAGGGGTGTAGAGTAACAGTAATATTATATCATAACGGTGTAGAGTAACAGTAATGTTATATCATAGGGGTGTAGAGTAACAGTAATGTTATATCATAAGGGTGTAGAGTAACAGTAATGTTATATCATAAGGGTGTAGAATAACAGTAATGTTATATCATAAGGGTGTAGAGTAACATTAATATTATATCATAGGGGTGTAGAGTAACAGTGTAGAGTAACAGTAATGTTATATCATAAGGGTGTAGAGTAACAGTAATGTTATATCATAAGGATGTAGAGTAACAGTATAGAGTAACAGTAATGTTATATCATAACGGCGTAGAGTAACAGTAATATTATATCATAAGGGTGTAGAGTAACAGTAATGTTATATCATAAGGGTGTAGAGTAACATTAATGTTATATCATAGGGGTGTAGAGTAACAGTGTAGAGTAACAGTAATGTTATATCATAAGGGTGTAGAGTAACAGTAATGTTATATCATAAGGATGTAGAGTAACAGTATAGAGTAACAGTAATGTTATATCATAACGGCGTAGAGTAACAGTAATATTATATCATAGGGGTGTAGAGTAACAGTAATGTTATATCATAGGGGTGTAGAGTAACAGTAATGTTATATCATAAGGATGTAGAGTAACAGTATAGAGTAACAGTAATGTTATATCATAACGGCGTAGAGTAACAGTAATATTATATAATAAGGGTGTAGAGTAACAGTAATGTTATATCATAAGGGTGTAGAGTAACAGTAATGTTGTATCATAAGGGTGTAGAGTAACAGTAATGTTATATCATAGGGGTGTAGAGTAACAGTAATGTTATATCATAGGGGTGTAGAGTAACAGTAATGTTATATCATAGGGGTGTAGAGTAACAGTAATGTTATATCATAAGGGTGTAGAGTAACAGTAATGTTATATCATAAGGGTGTAGAGTAACAGTAATGTTATATCATAAGGGTGTAGAGTAACAGTAATGTTATATCATAAGAGTGTAGAGTAACAGTAATGTTATATCATAAGGGTGTAGAGTAACAGTAATGTTATATCATAAGAGTGCAGAGTAACAGTAATGTTATATCATAAGGGTGTAGAGTAACAGTAATGTTATATCCAGCAATGCCCCTGGTGAAAGCGTCACAAAGTCATCTCAACAGAACACAACTTCCTGGTAATAGTTTACTGGTACACTAAGGGGTTGTACATTTCCTGTACTGTCCTAAGGTAGGAAGGTGTCACTAACAAATATGTTCAACCTTTTGTTCAAATAACTTCTGTCCTACTCCTAACTTTTTATTCCACCATTGGGTCATTACCCAATAAAACAGCCATAATCCTCAGACAGATAAAACAACTGTTACGCACGCCTCTATGAAGAGGGAACGCAACACCCTGCTACAACTAAACTCTCCGTGAAGTGAAAGAGGTATGGACTGTAGGTGTGAGTAAGAATGACAACAGACAGCTTATTTTACCAAGAAGGAGAGTGATGGAGTGCTGCATCAGACCTGGCCTCCATAATCCCTTGACATCAACAAAGTTGAATGTGGTACCGTTTACAAGGACTTTATTCCTTTACACGGTAATATGGGGAAAAGGGGCTGGACGGAACCAAAGCAAAGAAAGTAAATCTCAAAGCCCCCTCTCCTATCTTAGCTGCCTACCCACTACTTACCTAATTTAGCACCACCTGGTGCCCTAACCAAAATACAGGGGGTGGTCCACCCAGGTCTTACCTAGTGTGCCTAGACAGAGAATATGCTACGGGTATATGTATGCCCGCAGGCCTCTTGCCTAAGCACTCCCTAGGTGCCTTCCCCTTCCCCCCTGGGAACAAATGAAACAGAATATTAAACCATTTTCACAAACAAACTAAGAAACAAAGGACATCAAATAAGCTCTATCTGAGCAACTCACAAAACATACCAACTCTCAGCAATGACCTCCCAGCAAAATCTCTCTTGCAAAATGTCTGCAATGACCTCCCAGAAAATCTCTAGCAAAATCTCTGCAATGACCTCCCAGAAAATCTCTAGCAAAATCTCTGCAATGAGCTCCCAGAAAAATTCTCTAGCAAATCTACTTCCAGCAAAATTCTCTCTCTCCTTAACAGAACACTGGCTTTTATATAGCTTCAGAATTAATGGGTAACTGGAGACAGCTGCGTCTTGACGAGGGGGCAGGGTCAGCTCTCCAATTAGCCATGGAGTCGACCAATCAGCTGCTTGAGGGATTTCAGGAAGCCATTTCCTGAAATAAACACATGCAAATACACAAACTACAACACATAAACTGGGGAACGTAACACAACACAACACAACAACTCAACTCATTACTTTGTCATTTTCACAGAATTACCTCTCCAAAATTAACTTTTCATTAGGTACTTTTCACAGAATTACCTCTCCAAAATTAACTTTTTATTAGGTACTTTTCACAGAATTACCTCTCCAAAATTAACTTTTTATTAGGTACTTTTCACAGAATTACCTCTCCAAAATAAAACATTATTCAACAAACCACCCTCCCCATAGGTCAGAGAGGCCTTAGGTAACCTCCCCATAGGTCAGAGAGGCCTTAGGTAATCTCCCCATAGGTCAGAATTACCTCTGCAAATCAACCTCTTAATCAACAGGCCACCCTCCCCATAGGTCAGAGAGGCCTTAGGTAACCTCCCCATAGGTCAGAGAGGCCTTAGGTAACCTCCCCATAGGTCAGAGAGGCCTTAGGTAACCTCCCCATAGGTCAGAATTACCTCTGCAAAATAACTAATATTTACGTAATTGTCGCTGAATTACCTCTCCAAAATAAATATTAATAGATGATTATCACTGAATTACCTCTCCAAAACAAATATTAATAGATGATTATCACTGAATTACCTCTCCAAAATAAATATTAATAGATGATTATCACTGAATTACCTCTCCAAAATAAATATTAATAGATGATTATCACTGAATTACCTCTCCAAAACAAATATTAATAGATGATTATCACTGAATTACCTCTCCAAAATAAATATTAATAGATGATTATCACTGAATCACCTCTCCAAAACAAACTATTATTAAATTGGTCACTGAGTGACCTCTCCAAAACAAACTGTTATTAAGTAATGGTCGCTCTTTCTCACAGACACCCTGTTTTGACCGCAACGACTCACACATCTCTCAGACCGTTTCTTATAAGAGGCAAAGACTGGAAAAGAACCGTGGAATAATATTAAACCTTATAATGATTATATGTATATATTGCTAATCTGTCTAATCTAATCTAATCTAATCTAATCTAATCTAATATAATCTAATCTAATCTAATCTAATCCAGGACCCTATAAATGTAGTTGGGGAGGGTCCTATAGCCCTTCCCCTTCTATTAATACAACATAAGCATAATCATTTATTGTAATACATTTGGTCAAACATTTGGTTGCAGCCCCTATCCGACCCCGGGTGACCCCATCACACTGTCTATGATGTATTTAGAGGGCTAGTTTATCAAACACAGTCTTAACCAGCAGGGCTAGCCATCATCAAGCATACCCAGTCCTAACCAGCAGGGCTTTTGGGATCCATTTGTTTTTCACAGGACAATGACCCCAGCAGGGCTAGCCATCTATCAACATACCCAGTCCTGACCAGCAGGGCTAGCCATCTATCAAACAGACCCAGTCCTCCAGCAGGGCTTGCCATCATCAAACAGACCCAGCAGGGCTAGAGTCTATCAACATACCCAGTCCTAACCAGCAGGGCTAGCCATCTATCAAACAGACCCAGTCCTAACCATCAGGGCAAGCCATCTATCAAACAGACACAGCAGGGCTAGCCAGCTATCAAACATACCAACAGGGCTAGCCAGTCAAACATACCCAGTCCAAACAGACCCAGTCCTAACCAGCAGGGCTAGCCATCTATCAAACAGACCCAGTCCTAACCAGCAGGGCTAGCCATCTATCAAACAGACCCAGTCCTAACCATCAGGGCGAGCCATCTATCAAACAGACCCAGCAGGGCTAGCCAGCTATCAAACATACCTAACAGGGCTAAGCCAGCTATCAAACATAGTCAGTCCTAAACAGACCCAGTCCTAACCAGCAGGGCTAGCCATCTATCAAACATACCCAGTCCTAACCAGCAGGGCTAGCCATCTATCAAACAGACCCAGTCCTAACCAGCAGGGCTAGCCATCTATCAAATAAGACCCAGTCCTAACCAGCAGGGCTAGCCATCTATCAAACAGACCCAGAAGGGCTAGCCATCTATCAAACAGACCAGCAGGGCTAGCCATCTATCAACATACCCAGTCCTAACCAGCAGGGCTAGCCATCTATCAAACATACCCAGTCCTAACCAGCAGGGCTAGCCATCTATCAAACAGACCCAGCAGGGCTATCTATCAACATACCCAGTCCTAACCAGCAGGGCTAGCCATCTATCAAACATACCCAGTCCTAACCAGCAGGGCTAGCCATCTATCAAACATACCCAGTCCTAACCAGCAGGGCTTGCCATCTGTCAAACAGACCCAGCAGGGCTAGCCGTCTATCAACATACCCAGTCCTAACCAGCAGGGCTAGCCATCTATCAAACAGACCCAGTCCTAACCATCAGGGCTAGCCATCTATCAAACAGACCAGCAGGGCTAGCCAGCTATCAAACATACTTAACAGGGCTAGCCAGCATCAAACATACCCAGTCCTAAACAGACCCAGTCCTAACCAGCAGGGCTAGCCATCTATCAAACATACCCAGTCCTAACCAGCAGGGCTAGCCATCTATCAAACAGACCCAGTCCTAACCAGCAGGGCTAGCCAGCTATCAAATAAGACCCAGTCCTAACCAGCAGGGCTAGCCATCTATCAAACAGACCCAGCAGGGCTAGCCATCTATCAAACAGACCCAGCAGGGCTAGCCATCTATCAACATACCCAGTCCTAACCAGCAGGGCTAGCCATCTATCAAACATACCCAGTCCTAACCAGCAGGGCTAGCCATCTATCAAACAGACCCAGCAGGGCTAGCCGTCTATCAACATACCCAGTCCTAACCAGCAGGGCTAGCCATCTATCAAACATACCCAGTCCTAACCAGCAGGGCTAGCCATCTATCAAACATACCCAGTCCTAACCAGCAGGGCTTGCCATCTGTCAAACAGACCCAGCAGGGCTAGCCGTCTATCAACATACCCAGTCCTAACCAGCAGGGCTAGCCATCTATCAAACAGACCCAGTCCTAACCAGCAGGGCTAGCCATCTATCAAACAGACCCAGTCCTAACCAGCAGGGCTAGCCATCTATCAAACAGACCCAGCAGGGCTAGCCATCTATCAAACAGACCCAGTCCTAACCAGCAGGGCTAGCCATCTATCAAACATACCCAGTCCTAACCAGCAGGGCTAGTCATCTATCAAACAGACCCAGCAGGGCTAGCCGTCTATCAACATACCCAGTCCTAACCAGCAGGGCTAGCCATCTGTCAAACAGACCCAGTCCTAACCAGCAGGGCTAGTCATCTATCAAACATACCCAGTCCTAACCAGCAGGGCTAGCCATCTATCAAACATACCCAGTCCTAACCAGCAGGGCTTGCCATCTGTCAAACAGACCCAGCAGGGCTAGCCGTCTATCAACATACCCAGTCCTAACCAGCAGGGCTAGCCATCTATCAAACAGACCCAGTCCTAACCATCAGGGCGAGCCATCTATCAAACAGACCCAGCAGGGCTAGCCATCTATCAAACATACCCAGTCCTAACCAGCAGGGCTAGCCATCTATCAAACAGACCCAGTCCTAACCATCAGGGCAAGCCATCTATCAAACAGACACAGCAGGGCTAGCCAGCTATCAAACATACCTAACAGGGCTAGCCAGCTATCAAACATACCCAGTCCTAAACAGACCCAGTCCTAACCAGCAGGGCTAGCCATCTATCAAACATACCCAGTCCTAACCAGCAGGGCTAGCCATCTATCAAACAGACCCAGTCCTAACCATCAGGGCGAGCCATCTATCAAACAGACCCAGCAGGGCTAGCCAGCTATCAAACATACCTAACAGGGCTAGCCAGCTATCAAACATACCCAGTCCTAAACAGACCCAGTCCTAACCAGCAGGGCTAGCCATCTATCAAACATACCCAGTCCTAACCAGCAGGGCTAGCCATCTATCAAACAGACCCAGTCCTAACCAGCAGGGCTAGCCAGCTATCAAATAAGACCCAGTCCTAACCAGCAGGGCTAGCCATCTATCAAACAGACCCAGAAGGGCTAGCCATCTATCAAACAGACCCAGCAGGGCTAGCCATCTATCAACATACCCAGTCCTAACCAGCAGGGCTAGCCATCTATCAAACATACCCAGTCCTAACCAGCAGGGCTAGCCATCTATCAAACAGACCCAGCAGGGCTAGCCGTCTATCAACATACCCAGTCCTAACCAGCAGGGCTAGCCATCTATCAAACATACCCAGTCCTAACCAGCAGGGCTAGCCATCTATCAAACATACCCAGTCCTAACCAGCAGGGCTTGCCATCTGTCAAACAGACCCAGCAGGGCTAGCCGTCTATCAACATACCCAGTCCTAACCAGCAGGGCTAGCCATCTATCAAACAGACCCAGTCCTAACCATCAGGGCGAGCCATCTATCAAACAGACCCAGCAGGGCTAGCCAGCTATCAAACATACTTAACAGGGCTAGCCAGCTATCAAACATACCCAGTCCTAAACAGACCCAGTCCTAACCAGCAGGGCTAGCCATCTATCAAACATACCCAGTCCTAACCAGCAGGGCTAGCCATCTATCAAACAGACCCAGTCCTAACCAGCAGGGCTAGCCAGCTATCAAATAAGACCCAGTCCTAACCAGCAGGGCTAGCCATCTATCAAACAGACCCAGCAGGGCTAGCCATCTATCAAACAGACCCAGCAGGGCTAGCCATCTATCAACATACCCAGTCCTAACCAGCAGGGCTAGCCATCTATCAAACATACCCAGTCCTAACCAGCAGGGCTAGCCATCTATCAAACAGACCCAGCAGGGCTAGCCGTCTATCAACATACCCAGTCCTAACCAGCAGGGCTAGCCATCTATCAAACATACCCAGTCCTAACCAGCAGGGCTAGCCATCTATCAAACATACCCAGTCCTAACCAGCAGGGCTTGCCATCTGTCAAACAGACCCAGCAGGGCTAGCCGTCTATCAACATACCCAGTCCTAACCAGCAGGGCTAGCCATCTATCAAACAGACCCAGTCCTAACCAGCAGGGCTAGCCATCTATCAAACAGACCCAGCAGGGCTAGCCGTCTATCAACATACCCAGTCCTAACCAGCAGGGCTAGCCATCTATCAAACAGACCCAGTCCTAACCATCAGGGCGAGCCATCTATCAAACAGACCCAGCAGGGCTAGCCAGCTATCAAACATACCTAGCAGGGCTAGCCAGCTATCAAACATACCCAGTCCTAACCAGCAGGGCTAGCCATCTATCAAACAGACCCAGTCCTAACCATCAGGGCGAGCCATCTATCAAACAGACCCAGCAGGGCTAGCCAGCTATCAAACATATCCTAGCAGGGCTAGCCAGCTATCAAACATACCCAGTCCTAAACAGACCCAGTCCTAACCAGCAGGGCTAGCCATCTATCAAACATACCCAGTCCTAACCAGCAGGGCTAGCCATCTATCAAACAGACCCAGTCCTAACCATCAGGGCAAGCCATCTATCAAACAGACCCAGCAGGGCTAGCCAGCTATCAAACATACCCAGTCCTAAACAGACCCAGTCCTAACCAGCAGGGCTAGCCATCTATCAAACAGACCCAGTCCTAACCAGCAGGGCTAGCCAGCTATCAAATAAGACCCAGTCCTAACCAGCAGGGCTAGCCATCTATCAAACATACCCAGTCCTAACCAGCAGGGCTAGCCATCTATCAAACAGACCCAGCAGGGCTAGCCATCTATCAAACAGACCCAGTCCTAACCAGCAGGGCTAGCCATCTATCAAACAGACCCAGCAGGGCTAGCCATCTATCAAACAGACCCAGTCCTAACCAGCAGGGCTAGCCATCTATCAAACAGACCCAGTCCTAACCAGCAGGGCTAGCCATCTATCAAACAGACCCAGTCCTAACCAGCAGGGCTAGCCATCTATCAAACATACCCAGTCCTAACCAGCAGCGCTAGCCATCTATCAAACAGACCCAGTCCTAACCAGCAGGGCTAGCAAGCTGTCTGTGCTTCTACAGCATTGTCTAAGCCAATGAGCTGTTACAGAACACTACATGTATAGCTACACAGCTCTCTGTCGTCTGACATCCAACCACCCACCCACCCACACACACACATACAATATCTCTGTCGTCCTCTGACATCCACCCACCCACACACACATTAAAGACCCACACAGAGAGATGACACCATTGGATCAGTAGAGGGAGTTGGGCTACAGAGAGATGACACCATTGGATCAGTAGAGGGAGTTGGGCTACAGAGAGATGACACCATTGGATCAGTAGAGGGAGTTGGGCTACAGAGAGATGACACCATTGGGTCAGTAGAGGGTGTTGGGATACAGAGAGATGACACCATTGGATCAGTAGAGGGAGTTGGACTACAGAGAGATGACACCATTGGATCAGTAGAGGGAGTTGGGCTACAGAGAGATGACACCATTGGATCAGTAGAGGGAGTTGGGCTACAGAGAGATGACACCATTGGATCAGTAGAGGGAGTTGGGCTATACAGAGAGATGACACCATTGGATCAGTAGAGGGAGTTGGGCTACAGAGAGATGACACCATTGGGTCAGTAGAGGGAGTTGGGCTACAGAGAGATGACACCATTGGATCAGTAGAGGAGTTGGGCTATACAGAGAGATGACACCATTGGGTCAGTAGAGGGAGTTGGGCTACAGAGAGATGACACCATTGGATCAGTAGAGGGAGTTGGGCTATACAGAGAGATGACACCATTGGATCAGTAGAGGAGTTGGGCTACAGAGAGATGACACCATTGGATCAGTAGAGGGAGTTGGGCTATACAGAGAGATGACACCATTGGATCAGTAGAGGGAGTTGGGCTACAGAGAGATGACACCATTGGATCGGTAGAGGGAGTTGGGCTACAGAGAGATGACACCATTGGATCAGTAGAGGGAGTTGGGCTATACAGAGAGATGACACCATTGGATCAGTAGAGGAGTTGGGCTATACAGAGAGATGACACCATTGGATCAGTAGAGGGAGTTGGGCTATACAGAGAGATGACACCATTGGATCAGTAGAGGGAGTTGGGCTACAGAGAGATGACACCATTGGATCAGTAGAGGGAGTTGGGCTATACAGAGAGATGACACCATTGGATCGGTAGAGGGAGTTGGGCTATACAGAGAGATGACACCATTGGATCAGTAGAGGGAGTTGGGCTACAGAGAGATGACACCATTGGATCAGTAGAGGGAGTTGGGCTACAGAGAGATGACACCATTGGATCAGTAGAGGGAGTTGGGCTACAGAGAGATGACACCATATTTCTTATAGCAGTCATGTCCTTTCAAATCAGTGAAGGTAAGTGTTCACTTTGGGAGGAAATTGATACTATTGGGACCCAATTTCTGGACAGGTAGCAGAACAAAGAGGGTACACATTGCCCTCTAGTGTAGAAGACATGAACTACATCCCAAACAGAGAGTCTGGCCCTGACATAAAAGACATGAACTACATCCCAAACAGAGAGTCTGGCCCTGACATAAAAGACATGAACTACATCCCAAACAGAGAGTCTGGCCCTGACATAAAAGACATGAACTACATCCCAAACAGAGAGTCTGGCCCTGACAGAAAAGACATGAACTACATCCCAAACAGAGAGTCTGGCCCTGACATAAAAGACATGAACTACATCCCAAACAGAGAGTCTGGCCCTGACAGAAAAGACATGAACTACATCCTAAACAGAGAGTCTGGCCCTGACATAAAAGACATGAACTACATCCCAAACAGAGAGTCTGGCCCTGACATAAAAGACATGAACTACATCCCAAACAGAGAGTCTGGCCCTGACACAAAAGACATGAACTACATCCCAAACAGAGAGTCTGGCCCTGACATAAAAGACATGAACTCCATCCCAAACAGAGAGTCTGGCCCTGACATAAAAGACATGAACTACATCCCAAACAGAGAGTCTGGCCCTGACAGAAAAGACATGAACTACATCCTAAACAGAGAGTCTGGCCCTGACATAAAAGACATGAACTACATCCCAAACAGAGAGTCTGGCCCTGACACAAAAGACATGAACTACATCCCAAACAGAGAGTCTGGCCCTGACATAAAAGACATGAACTCCATCCCAAACAGAGAGTCTGGCCCTGACATAAAAGACATGAACTACATCCCAAACAGAGAGTCTGGCCCTGACATAAAAGACATGAACTACATCCCAAACAGAGAGTCTGGCCCTGACATAAAAGACATGAACTACATCCTAAACAGAGAGTCTGGCCCGACATAAAAGACATGAACTACATCCTAAACAGAGAGTCTGGCCCGACATAAAAGACATGAACTACATCCTAAACAGAGAGTCTGGCCCTGACATAAAAGACATGAACTACATCCTAAACAGAGAGTCTGGCCCGACATAAAAGACATGAACTACATCCTAAACAGAGAGTCTGGCCCGACATAAAAGACATGAACTACATCCTAAACAGAGAGTCTGGCCCGACATAAAAGACATGAACTACATCCTAAACAGAGAGTCTGGCCCTGACATAAAAGACATGAACTACATCCCAAACTGAGAGTCTGGCCCGACATAAAAGACATGAACTACATCCCAAACTGAGAGTCTGGCCCGACATAAAAGACATGAACTAGACTGTGATACAGTCTGGACTAGAACCAGGTTCTGTAGTGACTCCTCTAGCACTGAGATGCAGGGTCTTAGACCACTGTGATACAGTCTGGACTAGAACCAGGTTCTGTAGTGACTCCTCTAGTACTGAGATGCAGGGTCTTAGACCACTGTGATACAGTCTGGACTAGAACCAGGTTCTGTAGTGACTCCTCTAGCACTGAGATGCAGGGTCTTAGACCACTGTGATACAGTCTGGACTAGAACCAGGTTCTGTAGTGACTCCTCTAGCACTGAGATGCAGGGTCTTAGACCACTGTGATACAGTCTGGACTGGAACCAGGTTCTGTAGTGACTCCTCTAGCACTGAGATGCAGGGTCTTAGACCACTGTGATACAGTCTGGACTGGAACCAGGTTCTGTAGTGACTCCTCTAGTACTGAGATGCAGGGTCTTAGACCACTGTGATACAGTCTGGACTGGAACCAGGTTCTGTAGTGACTCCTCTAGCACTGAGATGCAGGGTCTTAGACCACTGTGATACAGTCTGGACTGGAACCAGGTTCTGTAGTGACTCCTCTAGTACTGAGATGCAGGGTCTTAGACCACTGTGATACAGTCTGGACTGGAACCAGGTTCTGTAGTGACTCCTCTAACACTGAGATGCAGGGTCTTAGACCACTGCGCCACTCGGGAGTCAGACAAAATGCATGGAAAGGTTTTATATCAGCTAATCACATCATATGATATACAGGAACAGCTATTATTACATTTTTTTAACACTGTTATTTTGGGTGAACTGTCAAAACGAAGAAATTGTGGAAATAGTTTTTATTTGAGCCAGACTCACTGTTTCACGTGGACAACTGTGGTTCCTGAGTCCATATTCACCTAATCATAAGGAATTCCCCTCCAACACGACTACACATTTGTGAAAACAAACATTCCTTCCTCTTGACCCACATTGTAAAAGAGTTGATTTTTTGATATACAGAAATAACAAAACATGCTGATAAGCAGCTGTGTTGTCAATGTACGTGTAACCAGGCAACAATCCTGACCTGATCCTGGTTCACAATGCTCCCATTGAGGAAAATAGAGCCTGAGAGAAGAGCCCTGTGGCTTCAGGCTATTCAGCATGGGACTGGGACATGTAGGGACCCAGTGTCCAAGTAGGTTACACGTAAAAAAAACATTTTTTTTTATTTTTTTTATTTAACGAGGCAAGTCAGGTAATTAAGAACCAATTCTTATTTAATGGGGAATTTGTTCAGGGGCAGACCGACAGATGTTTATCTTGTTAGCTTGGGGATTCGATCCAGCAACCAATTCGGTTACTGGCCCAACGCTCTAACCATGAGGCTTCCGACCACCCCTCTAACCACTAGGCTACCTGCCGCTCCTCTAACCACTAGGCTACCTGCCGCCCCTCTAACCACTAAGCTACCTGCCACCCCTCTATCCACTAGGCTACCTGCCGCCCCTCTAACCACTAGGCTACCTGCCGCCCCTCTAACCACTAAGCTACCTGCTGCCCCTCTAACCACTAGGCTACCTGCCGCCCCTCTAACCACTAGGCTACCTGCCGCCCCTCTAACCACTAGGCTACCTGCCGCCCCTCTAACCACTAGGCTACCTGCCGCCCCTCTAACCACTAGGCTACCTGCCGCCCCTCTAACCACAAGGCTACCCTGCCGCTCCTCTAACCACTAGGCTACCTGCCGCCCCTCTAACCACTAGGCTACCTGCCGCTCCTCTAACCACTAGGCTACCTGCCGCCCCTCTAACCACTAGGCTACCTGCCGCTCCTCTAACCACTAGGCTACCTGCCGCCCCTCTAACCACTAGGCTACCTGCCGCCCCTCTAACCACTAGGCTATCTGCCGCCCCTCTAACCACTAGGCTACCTGCCGCTCCTCTAACCACTAGGCTACCTGCCGCCCCTCTAACCACTAGGCTACCTGCCGCCCCTCTAACCACTAGGCTACCTGCCGCTCCTCTAACCACTAGGCTACCCTGCCGCTCCTCTAACCACTAGGCTACCTGCCGCCCCTCTAACCACTAGGCTACCTGCCGCTCCTCTAACCACTAGGCTACCTGCCGCCCCTCTAACCACTAGGCTACCTGCCGCCCCTCTAACCACTAGGCTACCTGCCGCCCCTCTAACCACTAGGCTACCTGCCGCCCCTCTAACCACTAGGCTACCTGCCGCCCCTCTAACCACTAGGCTACCTGCCGCTCCTCTAACCACTAGGCTACCTGCCGCCCCTCTAACCACTAAGCTACCTGCCACCCCTCTATCCACTAGGCTACCTGCCGCCCCTCTAACCACAAGGCTACCCTGCCGCCCCTCTAACCACTAAGCTACCTGCCGCCCCTCTAACCACTAGGCTACCTGCCGCCCCTCTAACCACTAGGCTACCTGCCGCCCTCTAACCACTAGGCTACCTGCCGCCCTCTAACCACTAGGCTACCTGCCGCCCCTCTAACCACTAGGCTACCTGCCGCCCCTCTAACCACTAAGCTACCTGCCTCCCTCTAACCACTAGGCTACCTGCCGCCCCTCTAACCACTAGGCTACCTGCCGCCCTCTAACCACTAAGCTACCTGCCGCCCTCTAACCACTAGGCTACCTGTCGCCCCTCTATCCACTAGGCTATCTGCCGCCCCTCTAACCACTAGGCTACCTGCCGCCCCTCTAACCACTAGGCTACCTGCCTCTCCTCTAACCACTAGGCTACCTGCCGCCCCTCTAACCACTAGGCTACCTGCCGCCCCTCAAACCACTAGGCTACCTGCCGCCCCTCTAACCACTAAGCTACCTGCCTCCCCTCTAACCACTAGGCTACCTGCCGCCCCTCTAACCACTAGGCTACCTGCCGCCCCTCTAACCACTAAGCTACCTGCCGCCCCTCTAACCACTAAGCTACCTGCCTCTCCTCTAACCACTAGGCTACCTGTCGCCCCTCTATCCACTAGGCTATCTGCCGCCCCTCTAACCACTAAGCTACCTGCCTCTCCTCTAACCACTAGGCTACCTGTCGCCCCTCTATCCACTAGGCTATCTGCCGCCCCTCTAACCACTAAGCTACCTGCCGCCCCTCTAACCACTAAGCTACCTGCCTCTCCTCTAACCACTAGGCTACCTGTCGCCCCTCTATCCACTAGGCTATCTGCCGCCCCTCTAACCACTAGGCTACCTGCCGCCCCTCTAACCACTAGGCTACCTGCCTCTCCTCTAACCACTAGGCTACCTGCCGCCCCTCTAACCACTAGGCTACCTGCCGCCCCACAGGTAAGACATTTAACATGTTTAGTATAGTCTGTTTGTAACTCCACCCACTACTTGTAGTCAGTTTGTTTGTGTTGTTGGTCTTGTCTATTGAGCTAGCATTCACGTGGCTGCTAGCACCGTCATAAACACCCGGGAGCAGGCAATGTTAAAAAGTAACCTTGAGATATATTGTACTTTTCTTAAATATTAGTTTTGTAATTGACTAAAGCAAGAACACAACAAGAAAACAGTGTTTGAAAAAAGGTTAAGTATTTTTGTTGTTGTCGTGAACCAATGGGGTAACCTTGGCAACCACAGGTTGTTTTCCCCTCGTGTGTAGATCAAACAAAATGTTAAATGGAATGAATTGATTATGAAATCATAATGTCAATTCTGACATTTCTGACATTCTAAAAAGGTCATAGAGTCACTGTAATAATTCTGTAATATAATGTAACGCAACTGATGTAAAATATACTGCAGGGTTCTCCAACTCCGGGTCCTGGAGAACTACGGTATCAACCTCGTCTAGAATCTCCTAATCCAGTTCATCTCCTGGGTCTGGTTCCTCTCCAGGTTTTGTAAACTGACACCTGAGTGGGGTCCAGCCTGGGCCTGTAAGACTGCTGATCTGGGATCAGTTTACCCTTTTAGATCAAAGCAAGCATTTCCTATTGGATACTGTTTCAGTTAGTGTTCTTCCATTCGGTGCCTTATGATATACCCTGGTCTTTGAACCCTGGTCTTAGAACCCTGGTCTTAGAACCCTGGTCTGCTCCTTTGTCGAAGTTTACAGAAAGTTCTAGAACCCCCGTAGTCATAAAGACTCTCAGAGTAGGAGTGGTCATCCACTAGGTGGGGCATATAGGATCAGGTCCTCCTCTCCATGTAATCTTATTCATTATTGGTTTCCCTTTACAAAACGTTTTGTTACAGTGTGCCCTAATGAACGTGGTGGTCCTGTTCAGACTATTTCTGTCGTCCCTCTGTGTGTCATTGATCCATTCCACCACTAGGTGGGGCTAGAGTATTGAGAATATCATTGATCCATTCCACCACTAGGTGGGGCTAGAGTATAGAGAATAACATTGATCCATTCCACCACTAGGTGGGGCTAGAGTATTGAGAATAACATTGATCCATTCCACCACCAGGTGGGGCTAGAGTATAGAGAATAACATTGATCCATTCCACCACTAGGTGGGGCTAGAGTATAGAGAATAACATTGATCCATTCCACCACTAGGTGGGGCTAGAGTATAGAGAATAACAGCTTTCTATCCTGATAGAGGAGGATCAGTGTAACATCATCAACCAATACTAAAAAGTAGGATCAACAAGTTAGCCAACTTTTAACTTTGATTAACATTCAGAAATAACTGTTCAAAGCTAAACTCGTTTTTGTTTGATGAGTCAATTAAACAGCGATGGGACAAGGCCATCCCGGCCGGCCAAACCCTCCCCTAACTCGGACAATTGTGCGTCACCTCAAAGGGTCTCCCGGGAGCGGCCGGCACAGGTATCGAACTAGCATTTGTAGCAACGCAGTTTGCACTGCGATGCAGTGGCTTAGACCGCTGCGCCACTCGGGAGGCTCCATCCACCAAGGTTTTAATGCTTATCAATTGCCTTGCACAAAGTATCAAAATACTAAAATACTACTTCAACAGGACTCTTAAAGAATTTAATTTAATTTAAATAATTTAATTTAAATGTTAATTGTATTTTTTGATCACAGAAACAATAAGAAAATATGGAAAAATAAATAAATAATGAAATGTTATATAAATGTTATTTAAAGCAGCCCGTGTAATCATCTGCCAGAGAGTAGCCTCATTGCTACCTGGGAAACGTTCTGGTCTGTGCATCAGCCTCATTGCTTAAAAAAAATGTTTTTTTGATGCGAGTGGTTGTATTCATTTGGGATCTATCGCAAAATAAAGAAAAACCCCTGAATACTCAAACCTTTGACTGGTACTGTGTATTTTTAAACATTTTAAAAGTTATATTTTTTAGATGAACCTATACTAAATATATTCACATCACCAAATAATGATTTGATAGTCCCACTAAGTGCAAACAGGATGGGAAGGCGTATAGCTGCAGAATGCTGTGGAACCATGCTGCTTAATTAAGTGTGCCTTGAATTCTAAATAAATCACAGACAGTGTCACCAGTAAAGCACCCCCACACCCACACACCATCACACCTCCTCCTCCATGCTTCACGGTGGGAACCACACATGCAGAGATCATCCGTTCACCTGTTCTGCATCTCACAAAGACATGACGGTTGGAACTAAACATCTCCAATTTGGACACATAAGACAAAAGGACATTTTCCCACCAGTCTAATGTCCATTGCTCGTGTTTCTTGGCCCAAACAAGTCTCTTCTTCTTATTGCAGCAATTCGACCATGAAGGCCTGATTCACTCACTCTCCTCTGAACAGTTGATGTTGAGATGTGTCTGTTACTCGAACTCTGTAAACATTTATTTGGGCTGCAATCTGAGGTGCCGTTAAATCGAATGAACTTCCTTTCCTGTGTTGGTCCTCCTGAGAGACAGTTTCATCACAGCTCTTTCCTGTGTTGGTCCTCCTGAGAGCCAGTTTCATCACAGCTCTTCCCTGTGGTGGTCCTCCTGAGAGCCAGTTTCATCACAGCTCTTCCCTGTGGTGGTCCTCCTGAGAGCCAGTTTCATCACAGCTCTTTCCTGTGGTGGTCCTCCTGAGAGCCAGTTTCATCACAGCTCTTTCCTGTGGTGGTCCTCCTGAGAGCCAGTTTCATCACAGCTCTTTCCTGTGGTGGTCCTCCTGAGAGCCAGTTTCATCACAGCTCTTCCCTGTGGTGGTCCTCCTGAGAGCCAGTTTCATCACAGCTCTTCCCTGTGGTGGTCCTCCTGAGAGCCAGTTTCATCACAGCTCTTTCCTGTGGTGGTCCTCCTGAGAGCCAGTTTCATCACAGCTCTTTCCTGTGGTGGTCCTCCTGAGAGCCAGTTTCATCACAGCTCTTTCCTGTGGTGGTCCTCCTGAGAGCCAGTTTCATCACAGCTCTTTCCTGTGGTGGTCCTCCTGAGAGCCAGTTTCATCACAGCTCTTTCCTGTGGTGGTCCTCCTGAGAGCCAGTTTCATCACAGCTCTTTCCTGTGGTGGTCCTCCTGAGAGCCAGTTTCATCACAGCTCTTTCCTGTGGTGGTCCTCCTGAGAGCCAGTTTCATCACAGCTCTTTCCTGTGGTGGTCCTCCTGA